>NC_041385.1:52727617-52731883 GCF_002162155.2 Triticum dicoccoides
GGTCGTGGCGGGGCAGAGAGCTGGGGTGGAGGCAAGGCGCGGAGACGAGGTGGCGATGGCAGTGCGAGGAGGGGGGATGTAGGCGGGGAGGGGGAACGGGCGAGGGAACGGCAGTGGCCCGGGTGGAGCAGCGGCGGGCGGGCGGCGTGGGCGGCGCGGGTCGGGCTCGGGGGCATGCGGGATCTCGGTGTCGGGGAAGAATGAGTGGAGGAGGCGACCGGGGGATGGATAAGGGAACTATGCCGACGGTTAAGCCGTCGGCATCTTTTTTTATTAGCAACAAATGTAAATTTTTAATACAAAGCTACTACTAATTTTAATTTTCTTATTAGCAACAAATTGAAAATTTTAAAATAAATCTACTACTATTTTCATTTTTATTTTATTTTTTATTAGCCACGTCACCTCCGTGTACCACATTCCGTATGGCCACAGCTATGCCGGCCGTCGGCATAGTTATATTTTCCCCTTTTTACTATATATAGATTTTTTAATGTTTTCTTATAGTTATATTTTTCATTTTTTATTTCATATAGATTTTTAAATTTTTTTATAGTTATATTTATCCTTTTTTATGTATTATTATTTCATATAGAATTTTTAATTTTTTTAACAGCTCGGCCCTCTCCTCTCCCGGAACCACACAGAGGGGAGGGGAGGGGAGGCGCCGAACTCGGGCAGCTTCGTCCGCCAAGGCCGTGGCCTGGTCACGGGTATAGGAACGCCATGGCCGCCCCCACGTACTCGATCTGTAGCTTAGTTGGTTAGGTGAGTGAAGGGGGAGGGGGTCGTTGACGGTGGGGGTGGGGGTGGGGGCAGAGGCGGATCCAGGTCTGTCGGATGGAGATGGTTGGCACTCCCAGACACCTAGAAGCAACATCCGGGACAAACCCACAGCTACATCCCCTCAGTGTAGACCCGATGCGTCCGGTTCCCCCTCCAGGTGCCGGCGGCGGCGCCGTCCGTGAGGGGGGCCACACCCCGGAGACGCGTGCCGCCTCTTCGGACATGCCACAACACCACCCCGCATGTATGAGGGGCCGGTGCGATAGTCCGATCGCTTTGCTAGCCCCCCTAGGGCCCCCGCCCCGCCTAAGCATGGAGCGGTTGACCACGGGATATAGCCCTTTGACTTTCCATGGATGGGCTTTGACCACTGGACCTCTCCACCCGGTTGTGTAAGGTCAGCACAGAGGGACACCTGGGAGCAACATCCGGGCCAAACCCCCAGCTACATCCCCTCCGTGTAGACCCGACGCGTCTGTTTCCCCCCTCCATGTGCCTGCGGCGGCGCCGTCCGTGAGGGGGGCCACGCCCCGGAGACGCGTGTCGAGCGTTTGCAACCGCCATAACACTTTCAGACTTGTGAGAAGCCACGTACGCAAGATTGGCGGCATGCTAGCCCACGGAAGCCACCGGCGACAATCGTAGACATGCGAAGGGAAATCCGCGCAGAGGGAAGTGTTAGGATACTTCTCCATCACCAAAAATTATGAAAAAATTACCATCATTCCTATAGAACATGTGCCCACGTCATGCAAAAAACTCATGATGTTATCACCATCCGAGTATTTAATAATATTAACGCCACACCATTACCGCAGAACGTCTATTCCCGTGTCATCGCCATCCGTGAGGGGGGCCACACCCTGGAGACGTGTGCCGCCTCTTCGGACATGCCACAACACCACCTTGCATGTATGAGGGGCCGGTGCGACGCTCCGGTGGCATTGCTACCCCCAGGGCCCCCGTCCCACCTAACCCTGGAGCGGTTGACCACGAGATCTAGCCCTTTGACTTCCCATGGACGGGCTTTGACTAGTGGACCTCTCCACCTGGTTGTGTCAGGTCAGCACAGAGGGACACCTGGGAGCAACATCCGGGCCAAACCCACAGCTGCATCCCCTCCGTGTAGACCCAACGCGTCCGTTTCCCCCCGCCAAGTGCCGGCGGCAGCGCTTTCTGCGAGGGGGGCCATGCCCCGGAGACGCGTGCCGGGCGTTTGCAACCGCCACAACACTTTCAGACTTGTGAGAAGCCGTGTACGCAAGATTGGCGGCATGCTAGCTCACGGAGGCTGTCGGCCACAGTCGTAGACATGCGAAGGGCAATCCGCGTAGAGGGAAGTGTTCGGATACTTCTCCATCACCAAAAAATATGAAAGATTACCATCATTCCTATAGCACATGTGCCCACATCGTGTAAAAAACTCATGATTTTATCGCGCTCCGAGTATTTACTAATATTCACACCGCACCGTTACCGCAGAACGTCTACTACTGTGTCATCGCCGTCCGTGGGGGGGCCACACCCCGAAGACGCATGCTGCCTCTTCGTACATGCCACAACACCACCCCGCATGTATGAGGGGCCCTTGCGATGCTCCGGTGGGATTGCAACCCCCCAGGGCCCCCGTCCCGCCTAACCCTAGAGCGGTTGACCATGAGATCTAGCCCTTTGACTTCCCATGGCGGGAGGGGGTAGGAGACCAACATCGTTTTCTCTCTAGGGTTTGGGTGTCCTCGAGAGTTTTGGTCGAGCGAGAGGGCCGAGGAGGGGGGGTATATATATCGAACGCCCCTCATGTCGAAGTTATCTTGAGGGGGTTATATCGACAACGACGCGACAACAACGAGAAAGGAAAATAATTAAGGAAAAGGAAGAAAAGAGGAAGAAGGAAGAAGGAAGAAGAAGAAGAAAAAAAAGAGGAGAAGAAGAAAGGAATAGAGGAGAAGAAGAAAAAATAGAAAATTCTCCTCTATTCCTTTCTTCTTCTCCTCTTCTTTTTCTTCTTTTTTCCTCTTCTTATTTATTTCTCCTCTTCTTCCTCTCCTCTTCTTCATCTTCTTATTTTCCTTTTTCCTCTCATTCTTTTTCTTCTTCTTTCTTCCTTCTTCCTTCCTTCCTCTTTTCTTCCTTTTCCTTATTTTACTTTAAATTTCTCCTCTACACTAACCTAAAATCGATATCTACTAACAACTTAAATAAAAAATTAATACATATATGAAAAAACATATATAAACAAAAAAATGCTATGAACATTATATTCATACATACATATATATATAGCCACATCCATTCATCATATATATAGCTACCACACACATATATACATTATATATATGAAAAAAATGCAATGAACAAAAAAATACACTTATGAAAAAATACTATGAACATGTACACATATATATATACACATACAAACACATATACACACAAAAAATGCAAAAAATTGCAGGGGCGGCGGGGCGGCGCGCGGCGGCCGCGCAGGGCAGGTGCGGCGGTGTGGCGGCCGCGCAGGACAGGGGCGGCGCGCGCCGGCCGCAGGGAAGGGGCGGCAGCGCGGCGGCCGCGCACGGACAGGGGCGGCGCGCGATGGCCACGCAGGGGCGCGGGACGGGAGGGGCGCGGGAGCAGGCTGTGCTCACAGGGGGCGGCGGCGACAGCGCAGGCGAGCAGCCTGACAGCGTCGGTGGCGGCGGCGACGACAAGGTGGAGCAGGGGCGTCGGGCGGCGACGATGACGAGGAGGAGCAGGGGCGCGTCGGGGGAGAATTGGGCGATTTGGCCGGAAACTGCTAAGTGTTTGCTTATATAGCAAACCCTTTAGTCCCGGTTGGTGGCACCAACCAGGACTAATGCACCCTTTGGTCCCAGTTGGTGCCACCAACCGGGACCAAAGGCCTCTTTTTCGGCAGCCCAAAGGGCGGGAACCGGCGGCCTTTGGTCCCGGTTGGTGGCACCAACCGGGACTAATGCCCCCCCTTTAGTCCCGGTTGGTGCCACCAAACGGGACCAAAGGCCTCTGTGCTGCCCACCTCGGGGAAAAAGTTTAGTCCCACCTCGCTAGTTGAGAGGGGCGCGCAGAGGTTTATAAGCCCCACTGCCGCACCCCTCTCGAGCTCCTCTCCACCGCAGGCTTTCGGGCCTACTTGCTATTGCTTTGCTTGATGGGCCTTCTGGGCTTACTACGGGCCTGAATCCTGGCCCATAGTAGGGTTTCTAGTCGTATTCAGGCCGTGGGGGCCCAGTAGGAGGCATTTTTTTGTTTGTTTGTTTTCTTTACTTATTGTTGCTATATCTATTTATTTTCCAGTTTTTTTCTTTTGTTTTCTGCATTATTTATTTTCTTTTGTTTTTTGCTTTATTTTTTAATTGTTTTTGCTTTTAGTTTTAGGAAAATTATAAACTTTCTGTTACTGCCATTAGTTTTCAAATTTGAAAACACTTTTTTTGTTTTTTTTTTTGTTTTCTTTCTTGCTTTATT
>NC_041385.1:52732381-52745940 GCF_002162155.2 Triticum dicoccoides
ACTTTCTGTTAGTGCCATTAGTTTTCAAATTTGAAAACACTTTTTTTGTTTTTTTGTTTTCTTTCTTGCTTTATTTATTTTATTTTGTTTCTACTTACAACAAAATACATATTGTTGTTTTTTTTCTTTTGTTTTCTTCATTATTTATTTTCTTTTGTTTTTTGCTTTATTTTTTAATTGTTTTTGCTTTTAGTTTTAGGAAAATTATAAACTTTCTGTTAGTGCCATTACTTTTCAAATTTGAAAATACTTTTTTTGCTTTTTTGTTTTCTTTCTTGCTTTATTTATTTTATTTTGTTTCTACTTACAACAAAATACTTATTGTTGCTATTTTTAATTATTACGAGGGCCGAACCATAAGACATTAAAGCATTTCAAATGAACTCTGAAAAAGTTGAAAGTTGGCATGGTATCATAAATTGACCCACATAGCATGTGCATGTACAAAACGGACAATGGTATCATACTCGTCAGTTACAAAGTTGGCATGGTATCATCATAATAGTTGCGGGAGAAAGTCTTCACTTTTTCTTCGCTTGTGTCATATGCTTATTGCGCCGTAACCATGGATAATCTTCATCGTTTCTCAGGATGCTGGGGTCAGCCTTGACTTTGAAGGGAGGAATTTCATGAAACTTTTCATAATCTTCAGACATGTCTGTCTTGTCCTCCACCCCCACGATGTCCCTTTTTCCTGAAAGAACTATGTGGCGCTTTGGCTCATCGTATGATGTATTCGCTTCCTTATCTTTTCTCTTTCACGGTCTGGTAGACATGTCCTTCACAAAGATAACCTGTGCCACATCATTGGCTAGGACGAACGGTTCGTCAGTGTACCCAAGATTTTTCAGATCCACTGTTGTCATTCCGTACTGTGGGTCTACCTGTACCCCGCCTCCTGACAGATTGACCCATTTGCACTTAAACAAAGGTACCTTAAAATCATGTCCGTAGTCAAGTTCCCATATGTCCACTATGTAACCATAATATGTGTCCTTTCCCCTCTCGGTTGTTGCATCAAAGCGGACACCGCTGTTTTGGTTGGTGCTCTTTTGATCTTGGTCAATCGTGTAAAATGTATTCCCGTTTATCTCGTATCCTTTCCAAATCAATATAGTCAAAGATGGTCCCCTGGACAACAAGTACAGCTCATCACAAACAGTGTTGTCACCTCTGATACGTGCTTCCAACCAACTGCTGAAAGTCCTGATGTGTTCACATGTAATCCAGTCGTCGCACTGCTCCGGCTGTTTGGAGCGCAGACTGTTCTTGTGTTTATCGACATACGGGGTCACCAAGGTAGAGTTCTGTAGAACTGTGTAGTGTGCTTGAGACCAAGAATATCTGTCCCTGCATATTATTGACTCCCTTCCAAGTGTGCCTTTTCCAGTCAGTCTTTCTAATCTTTCTAATCTTTCTAATCTTCAAGCGCATTGCATCCATCTTGATCTTGTGATCATCGACGGCATCCGCAACATGCAACTCCAATATCATCTTCTCCTCCTCAATTTTTCCAATTTTTTTCTTCAACAAATTGTTTTCTTCTTCAACTAAATTTAACCTCTCGACAATAGGGTCGGTTGGAATTTCCGGTTCAACAACCTCCTAGATAAATAAAATCTATGTCACGTTGGTCGGCATAATTGTCATAAAAAATAAATGAACCAATAGTTATGAAAAGATAATATATACCACATCTGAATCATAGACAGCACGAGGGCCGACGGGGGCGGATACCAAAACCATCGCACTATATAAGATGCAATAATAAAAGTAAGAAAATTATACAAGTATCTATATAAATATACAAGTAAGATTTTTTTTCCTTTCAGAAAGAATATAAGAACAAGAGGCTCACCACGGTGGTGTTGGCGATGAGATCGGCACGGGCGATCGACGGCGGTGAAGACGGGGACGGGACGTGTCGGACCGCTAAACCTATACAAATATTGAGGAAAATGGAACTTGGAGGTCAAGCTTGGAGAGGAGAAAGCTTAAGTAGTGTGGCTCGGGCATTCCATCGAACACCTCGTGTGCATAGGAGGTGAGCTAGAGCACCACAAAGCTCTCCCCTCGCCGGCCACGAAAAACAGAGCACTAGGAGTGCTCTGCTCGCGGGCGAGGGGTAGATATAGGCAACTAATTGGTCACGGTTCGTGCCACGAATCGGGACTAAAGGGCAGCCTTTGGTCCCGGTTCACTGCACCAACCGGGACCAATGGTGGTGGGCCAGGAGCGAGGAGCATTGGTCCCAGTTCGTCCCACCAACCGGAACCAATAGGTCCAGCTGAACCGGGACCAATGGCCCACGTGGCCCGGCCGGCCCCCGGGGCTGACGAACCGGGTCCAATGCCCCCATTGATCCCGGTTCTGGATTGAACCGGGACTAATGGGCTGACCCGGCCTGGACCATTGCCCCCTTTTCTACTAGTGACCCCGCATGTATGAGGGGCCGGTGCGACGCTCCGGTGGCATTGCTACCCCCCCCCCCAGGGCCCCTGTCCCGCCTAACTCTGGAGCGGTTGACCACGAGATCTAGCCCTTTGACTTCCCTTGGACGGGTTTTGAATAGTGGACCTCTCCACCCGGTTGTGTCAGGTCAGCAGAAAGGGACACATGGGAGCAACATCCAGGCCAAACCCACAGCTACATCCCCTCCGTGTAGACCCGACGCATCCGTTTCCCCCCTCCAGGTGTCGGTGGTGGCACCGTCCGTGAGGGGGGCCACACCGTGGAGACACGTGTCGGGCGTTTGCAACCACCACAACACTTTCAAACCTGTGAGAAGCCGTGTACGCAAGATTGGCGGCATGCTAGCCCACGGAGGCCGCCGGCCACAGTCGTAGACATGCGAAGGGCAATCCGCGTAGAGGGAAGTGTTCGGATACTTCTCCATCACCAAAAATTATGAAAAAATTACCATTATTCCTATAGCACATGTGCCCACGTCATGCAAAAAACTCATGATGTTATTGTGATCCGAGTATTTAATAATATTAATGCCGCACCGTTACCGCAGAACGTCTATTACTATGTCATCACCGTTCGTGCGGGGGGCCACACCCCGGAGACGCGTGCCGCCTCTTCGGACATGTCACAACAACACCTCGCATGTATGAGGGGCCGATGTGACGCTCCGGTGGCATTGCTACCCCCAGGGCCCCCATCCCGCCTAACACTGGTTCGATTGACCACGAGATCTAGCCCTTTCACTTCTCATGGACGAGCTTTGACTAGTGGACCTCTCCAGCCGGTTGTGTCAGGTCAGCACAGAGGGACACCTGGGAGCAACATCCGGGCAAAACCCATAGCTACATCCCCTCCGTGTAGACCCAACGCGTCCGTTTTCCCCCTCCAGGTGCCGGCGGCGGCGCTGTCCGTGAGGGGGCCATGATACGTCTCCAATGTTTCTACTTTTCCAAACACTTTTGCCCTTGTTTTGGACTCTAACTTGCATGATTTGAATGAAACTAACCCGGACTGACGTTGTTTTCAGCAGAACTACCATGATGTTGTTTTATGTGTAGAAAAGAAAAGTTCTCGGAATGTCCTGGAAACCACGAAGGCACTTTTTGGAATTAATAAGAATTTTGGGCGAAAGAATTAATGCCAGGGGCCCATAGCCTGTCGACGAGACAGGGGGGCGCGCCCCCCTAGGGTGCGGCCTCTTATCTCGTGGACCCCCTGGACCTCCACCGACGTCAACTCCAACTCCATATATTCACGTTCGAGGAGAAAAAATCAAGGAGAAAGTTTCATCGCGTTTTACGACACGGAGCCGCCTCCAAGCCCTAATCTCTCTCGGAGGGCTGATCTGGAGTCCGTTCAGGGATCCGGAGAGGGGGATTCGTCACCGTCGTCATCATCAACCATCCTCCATCACCAATTTCATGATGCTCACCGTCGTGCGTGAGTAATTCCATCGTAGGCTTGCTGGACGGTGATGGGTTGGATGAGATTTACCATGTAATCAAGTTAGTTTTGTTAGGGTTTGATCCCTAGTATCCACTATGTTCTGAGATTGATGTTGCTATGACTTTGTTATGCTTAATGCTTGTCACTAGGGCCCGGGTGCCATGATTTCAGATCTGAACCTATTATGTTTTCATGAATATATGTGTGTTCTTGATCCTATCTTGCAAGTCTATAGTCACCTATTATGTGTTATGATCCGACAACCCTGAAGTGACAATAATCGGGATACTTCTCGGTGATGACCGTAGTTTGAGGAGTTCATGTATTCACTATGTGCTAATGCTTTGTTTCGGTTCTCTATTAAAAGGAGGCCTTAATATCCCTTAGTTTCCGCTAGGACCCCGCTTCCATGGGAGGGTAGGACAAAAGATGTCATGCAAGTTCTTTTCCATAAGCACGTATGACTATTTACGGAATACATGCCTACATTACATTGATGAATTGGAGCTAGTTCTGTGTCACCCTATGTTATAACTATTGCATGAGGAATCGCATCCGGCATAATTATCCATCACTGATCCATTGCCTACGAGCTTTTCGCATATTGTTCTTCGCTTATTTACTTTTCCGTTGCTACTGTTACAACTACTACAAAAACCCGAAAACATTTATCTTTACTTTTTCCACCGTTACCTTTATTATCATACCACTTTTGCTACTAAATACTTTGCTGTAGATACTAAGTTATCCATGTGTGGTTGAATTGAAAACTCAACTACTAATACTCAAGAATATTCCTTGGCTCCCCTTGTGTTGAATCAATAAATTTGGGTTGAATACTTTACCCTCGAAAGCTATTGCGATCCCCTACACTTGTGGTTATCAAGACTAATTTCTGCCTCCGTTGTCGGGGAGCATAGCTCTATTCTCTGAGTCACTTGGCATTTATATCTGTTGATCACTATGAAGAACTTGAAAGACGCTAAGACCAAGATTTTGCCCTCAACTACGAGGGGAGGTAAGGAACTGCCATCAAGCTCTGCACTAGATTCTTCTTCCGTTATTAGTAGGCTTGCGACACCTAAACTTGCTACTGCTATGAATTTTGATATGTTGTATGTTATTGATGATGCCACTGCTGCTATGCATGATGAAACTACTTCTATGCGTGATACTACTTTGCCATTAGGTGCATTTCTTGATGAACAACTTGCTAGAGTTAGGGGGAATGACAATATTGAAGAACCTATTATTGATGATAGTGATGATGAACGTTCCCCCAATGATTATGTATTACATGTTTTTCCAAAGGGTTATGTTATGAATGAAGCAGCTGCTATGGAAATTCTTGCTTGCAATGATAGAAATGATCTTAAGAAATTATTAGCTAAATGGAAGCAGCAGTCTGTTAATGCTAGAATGAAACCCGCTACTGCTTTTGCTACTTCACCTATCTGTGTTACTGATAAGGATTATGAACTCTCTGTTGATCTTGAGATTATTACTTTAGTTGAATCTGATCCTTTTTATGGCCTTGAATCTGAAACTGTTGTGGCACATCTTACCAAGTTGAATGATATAGTTAACCTGTTTACCAATGATGAGAAGTCTCGCTATTTATATATTCTTAAGATATTTCCGTTCTCATTAAAGGGTGATGCTAAGACTTGGTATAATTCTCTTGCTCCTGGTTGTGTGCGTAGTCCCCAGGATATGATTTATTACTTCTCTGCTAAATATTTCCCTGCTCATAAGAAACAAGCTGCCTTGCGGAAATATATAATTTCGTGCAAATTAAAGAAGAGAGTCTCCCACAAGCTTGGGGGAGGCTTCTCCGGTTACTTAATGCTTTGCCCGATCATCCTCTTAAGAAAAATGAAATACTTGATATCTTTTATAATGGACTAACCGATGCTTCCAAGGACTACTTGGATAGTTGTGTTGGTTGTGTTTTTAGGGAAAGAACAGTCGACGAAGCTGAAATATTACTGAATAATATGTTGACTAATGAAAATAATTGGACTCTTCCTGAGCCAATTCCTGAGGCAATTCCTGAACCAATTGAGCCAACTCCTGAGCCTATTCCTAAACCCACTCCGAAGAAGAGTGGTGTTTTATTTCTCAGTCCTGAAGATATGCAAGAGGCAAAGAAGTCAATGAAAGAAAAAGGTATTAAAGCTGAAGATGTTAAGAATTTACCACCTATTGAAGAAATGCATGGTCTTAATTTACTGCCTGAAGAAGCACATTGTCTTGATAACCCGACACAGGTAGTAAAGGTAAATTCTCTCTATAGATATGATATAATTGAAATACCCTCTACTAAATTTCATAGGCCGTGCTTAGATGAATTTGATGACTTTATGGCTAGACAAGAAAGTTTTAATGCCTATGTTGGTAGAGAGTTAAAGAATAATGCTTTTGAGATAGGACGCGTAGGCGATAACCTGGCTAGAGTTAAAGATGAACTTCACTGTGTTAGCAAATATGCTTCTATGGTTGCTACTCAAGCTGAGCAAGTACTCAAAGCTCAAAATGATCTGCTTGATGAATTAAATAATAAAAATGACTTTGCTATTAGAGTGGCTACTAGAACTGGTAGAATGACTCAGGAACCTTTGTATCCTGAAGGCCACCCTAAGAGAATCGAGCAAGATTCTCAGAGAAATAATTTAGAGGCACTAGTTCTTCTAAGAAGAAGAAAAACAAAGACGATAGAACCTTGCATGCTTCTAGTGAACCTACTGTAGACACACCTGAGCATCCCACTGATATTTCTATTTCTGATGCTGAAACACAATCAGGTGATGAACATGAACCCAGTGATAATGTTAATGATAATGTTCATGTTGATGCTCAACCTAGCAAAAACAATGATGTAGAGATTGAACCTGTTGTTGATCTTGATATCCCACAATCAAAGAATCAACGTTATGATAAGAAAGACTTTGTTGCTAGGAAGCACGGTAAAGAAAGAGAGCCATGGGTTCAGAAACCCATGCCCTTTCCCCCTAAACCAACCAAGTCAAAGGATGATGAGGATTTTGAGCGCTTTGCTGAAATGATTAGACCTATTTTCTTACGTATGCGCTTAACTGATATGCTTAAAGTAAATCCTTATGCTAAGTATATGAAGGATATCATTACAAATAAAAGAAAGATACCAGAAGCTAAAATTTCCACCATGCTTGCTAATTACACTTTTAAGGGTGGAATACCAAAGAAACTTGGAGATCCGGGTGTTCCAACTATACCATGCTCCATTAAAAGAAATTATGTTAGAACTGCTTTATGTGATCTTGGAGCCGGTGTTAGTGTTATGCCTCTCTCTTTATATCGTAGACTTGAATTGAATAAGTTGACACCTACTAAAATATCTTTGCAAATGGCTGATAAATCAACTGCTATACCTGTCGGTGTTTGTGAGGATGTGCCTGTTGTGGTTGCAAATGTCACTATCTTAACGGACTTTGTTATTCTTGATATTCCCTAGGACGATAGTATGTCTATTATCCTTGGTAGACCTTTCCTTAATACTGCAGGGGCTGTTATTGATTGCAACAAAGGCAATGTCACTTTTCAGGTTAATGGTAATGAGCATACGGTACACTTTCCGAGGAAACAATCTCAAGTTCATAGCATCAATTCTATTGAAAAAGTTCCAACTATCATTTTTGGAGGTTTTGAATTTCCTCTTCCTACTGTCAAGAAAAAGTATGGTATTCTTATTGTGGGGGATTTTCATATCCCCGTTGAGGTAACTCAGTGTTATTCGAAATTTCTTCGGTACCGTGTTATTCAGAATGAGTTTGTTCACAAGACTTGATCAACCTTGTTAGCGGGTTCATTTTGATGATCACGAGATGGATGAAACTAGAAGGCACAGCCTTCTGTACCCTCTTTTTATTTTCTGTTATTTAGAATAAATAAAGCAAAAATAGTATTATTTGTCTGTTTTCTGAATTATCCGTGCATTAAAAAATAGTCCAAAAATAAAAGTGCTCCAAATGCCCTGCAAATTTAGTATGTTTTTTCTGGAATATTTGAGGATTTTAGGCACTGAAAACACTTCAGGAGGGGCAAGCACCAGGCCACGAGAGAGGAGGGCCCCCCTATAAGGCGCGCCCCCCCTGTCTCGTGGGCCCCTGCTGGCTCCCCTCCACTTATGCCAGCACCCACACACTTCATCTTCTACCCAAAAAATCCCCATCCAGCTCAAGCATGAGTTCTAGCTCATTTTGCTGCGATTTTCGATCACTTAGCTCAAAGCTCCATTCACAAAACTGCTTTGGGAGATTGTTGCTTGGTATGTGACTCCTCCATTGGTCCAATTAGTTTTGGTTCTAGTGCTTTATTCATTGCAAATTTTTGCTACTTAGGTGACAATGTTCTTGAGCTTGCATGTTAAATTTTTGAGGTCCCAAGCAATTCCAATGCATGATATAGGCTCTAGGCACTTGTAGGAGTAGTTGCTATCAATCTTGTTTAGTCTTATTCACTTTTATTTTGAAGTTACTAAAATTTCAGAAATTTTCAGAAAATGTTAAGGAGGCTTTTTAAAGGCTCTTCTAGCCAAAGCTCTCAGGAAAAACAAGCCACAAAGAAGGAAAAAGCCAAGTACAATCTTCCTCGCTTAGCGGAAGTACGGTCGTGCGAATGGCCATGTGAGGATTTCTTGAAAGAAGCCGGAATTCATGAAGACTTTTATGCTTTAATCGAGACTGCAGGCCTCACCGGTTTCATCAACGACCGAATCGATCAGTATCTCTTACTTACCAATACTTTCGTGCAAAACTTTTATTATTATCCTAAGAAATCACCGCATGCAGTATCATTTCATTTATATGATGAATTCAAAGAAATGTCTTTACGTCATTTTTGCGCGGTATGTAGGATACCTTATGAGGGAGAATTAGATGAACCCCATCGTGATGATGTGGGTGGCTTTGTTAACACCATAGCTGTAGAGGAGCCAAAGAAGGGCTCCGGGGCGAA
Organism: Triticum dicoccoides; assembly: GCF_002162155.2. NCBI lineage: Eukaryota > Viridiplantae > Streptophyta > Magnoliopsida > Poales > Poaceae > Triticum > Triticum dicoccoides. Next base: position 52,741,292 of record NC_041385.1, read on the forward strand.
GGTCTCTAGCATACACTTTCCTGTTTTACGATATTTTGCTATATTTGCTAGTATATGCTTGATTGGTCGTGGAAATAGTGGGAATTTGAGCGTTTCTGATATTATCATTCTTCAACATGCTTTGCTTGGGGACAATACTTTTAGTATGGGTGCCGTCGTTGCTAAACGACTAGCCCTGAATCGCACAAAAGGTCCCATATTTGGAGGTATCTATGCTGCACGTCTTGCTAAACATTTTCAGATACCCATTAGGCATCATGAGGAGGAGGAGATAAAATTGCATCCTCACATTTTAGATTACAAGAGCATGGTAGCACACAAGTTTATTGTTGACACGAAGATAGGATGCTCTTATATAAACTTAGATTCAATAAGAAACACTTTGAGATTATTATTTTGCCTGCGCCTCTGTTGTTTGATTTGCTTGCAGAAAATCATCTTGTCACACCAGAAGCGGTGAACAACCATCTATCCCAAGCTTTCACTCCAGAACCTGAACCTGAGCCGGAACCTGAACTGGACCCTTATTGTGCATCATCTGTCCAGTGGGATCCGGAGATGAACAACCAGTGGTATCCTGATTACACCTCCCATTACACCGGGGAGAGTAGCAGCGGTCCTTGGTACTAGACCAACTTAGGCCAAAAGCCTAAGCTTGGGGGAGTACATATTTATCACCGACTTTACATTCATGTTCACACACTAGTCGTCGGTGTTCATACTCTTTCATTGTATTATCCATGCTAGTTTAAATTTCTTTTTCTAGTTTTCTTCTTGTGTGTTTGATAAACCTTAAGAAAAACCAAAAAAATAGTTACTTTAAATTCTATGCTTGTAGTATAATTAAAATGAAAACCCAAAAAGATTTCTAGTTCTTCTTCTTACTTGTTGGGAGCTTTCCCGTGTAAATAGTTTTATTTTCTTTTCTTTCCTTTGGGGGTCAAGAACACCATATTGAAAACGCTTAGTGGCTCTTATATGCATGATTGTTTATTTAACTTAGAGCCTATATCATCTGTCTTCTCTCTTGAGTTGAATGCTTGCAGATTCCAGCTTAGTCCAATGCACATGCACTCTTATTATTATACACATCGTTCAGTCGTGCAAGTGAAAGGCAATAATGATGATATATGATGGACTTATTGGGATGAGAAAAGCTAGTATGAACTCGACCTCTCTTCTTTTTGTAAATATGATGATTCATCGTTCCTGAGTCAGCTATTATGAAGTAAACATATTTGCAATGACATATAGAGATTATAGTTGCTTGTGCCATGCTTGATTAGATATGAGTTATAATGGTTTACCTTGCGTGCCAACATGCTATTAGAATGATTATGATGTGGTATGATGGTATGGTATCCTCCTTTGAATGTATTAAGTGACTCGACTTGGCACATGTTCACGCATGTAGTTGAATCAAATCAACATAGACTTCATAATATTTATGTTCATGGTGGATTATATCCTACTCATGCTTGTACTCAGTGTGAATTAATTTTAATGCATGCTTACGACTGTTGTCGCTCTCTCAGTTGGTCGCTTCCCAGTCTTTTGCTAGCCTTCACCTGTACTAAGCGGGAATACTGCTTGTGCATCCAAACTCCTTAAACCCCAAAGTTGTTCCATATGAGTCCACTATACCTACCTATATGCAGTATTTACCTGCCATTCCAAGTAAATTTGTATGTGCGAGACTCCAAACCTTCAAATGAAATTCTGTTTTGTATGCTCGAGCAGCTCATGTTACAACTAGGGCCGCCTATATCTTCCATGCTAGGTGGGTTATTCTCACGAGGAGTGGACTCCGCTCCTCATTCACGAGAAAGGGCCGGTAACCGGGATGCCCAGTCCCATGATCAAAAAAGATCAAAGCAAATCAAAATATTTAAACAAAACTCCCCTAGGGCTGTTGTATGTTGGAGGCACTCGTTGTTTCGAGCAAGCCATGGATTGATGCTTGTTGGTGTTTGGGGGAGTATAAACCTTTACCATTCTGTTTGGGAACTGCCTATAATGCATTTAGTATGGAAGATACAACCATCTCATAGTTGTTGCGTTGACAGTGAAAGTATGCCGCTCAAAATGTTATTCAATCTCTATTTTAAAATCGAGCTCTAGCACCTCTACAAATCCCTGCTTCCCTCTGCGAAGGGCCTATCTATTTACTTTTATGTCGAGTCATCATCCTTCTTATTAAAAAGCACCCGCTGGAGAGCACACTGTCATTTGCATTCATTATTATTGATTTATATTGGGTATGACTTGACTGGATCTCTTTTGCCATGAATTACAATGTTTAGTATGTCCTTGATCTTTAAGGGTGCTCTGCATTTATGTTTTGCGGTCTCAGAAAGGGCTAGTGAGATACCATTTTGTTATACCATGTTATGATTATTTTGAGAAAGTGTTGTCATCTGAGTTTTATTATTATGGCTCGCTAGCTGATTATGTTACTGATATGAGTAATTGTGAGAGCTACTTGTTATTGTGAGCATGGTTAGTTCATAATATTTGCTGAAACCTGAATGCTGGCTTTTCATGTTACAACAATAAGAGCAAACAGAGTTTGTAAAAGTTTTTCTTTATCACTTTCAGTTTATCAACTGAATTGCTTGAGGACAAGCAAAGGTTTAAGCTTGGGGGAGTTGATACGTCTCCAATGTATCTACTTTTCCAAACACTTTTGCCCTTGTTTGGACTCTAACTTGCATGATTTGAATGAAACTAACTCGGACTGACGTTGTTTTCAGCAGAACTACCATGATGTTGTTTTATGTGTAGAAAAGAAAAGTTCTCGGAATGTCCTGGAAATCCATGGAGGCACTTTTTGGAATTAATAAGAATTTTTGGCGAAAGAATTAATGCCAGGGGGCCCACAGCCTGTCCACGAGACGGGGGCGCCCCCCCTAGGGCACGGCCTCCTATCTCGTGGGCCCCCTGGACCTCCACCGACGTCAACTCCAACTCCATATATTCACGTTCGGGGAGAAAAAAATCAAGGAGAAAGTTTCATCGCGTTTTACGACACAGAGCCGCCGCCAAGCCCTAATCTCTCTTGGGAGGGCTGGTCTGGAGTCCGTTCGGGGCTCCGGAGAGGGGGATTCATCGCCGTCGTCATCATCAACCATCCTCCACCACCAATTTCATGATGCTCACCACCGTGCATGAGTAATTCCATCGTAAGCTTGCTGGACGGTGATGGGTTGGATGAGATTTACCATGTAATCAAGTTAGTTTAGTTAGGGTTTGATCCCTAGTATCCACTATGTTCTGAGATTGATGTTGCTATGACTTTGCTATGCTTAATGCTTGTCACTAGGACCCGAGTGCCATGATTTCAGATCTGAACCTATTATGTTTTCATGAATATATGTGTGTTCTTGATCCTATCTTGCAAGTCTATAGTCACCTATTATGTGTTATGATCCGACAACCCCGAAGTGACAATAATCGGGATACTTCTCGGTGATGACCGTAGTTTGAGGAGTTCATGTATTCACTATGTGCTAATGCTTCGTACCGGTTCTCTATTAAAAGGAGGCCTTAATATCCCTTAGTTTCCGCTAGGACCCCGCTTCCACGGGAGGGTAGGACAAAAGATGTCATGCAAGTTCTTTTCCATAAGCACGTATGACTATTTGCGGAATACATGCCTACATTACATTGATGAATTGGAGCTAGTTCTGTGTCACCCTATGTTATAACTATTGCATGAGGAATCACATCCGACATAATTATCCATCACTGATCCATTGCCTACGAGCTTTTGGCATATTGTTCTTCGCTTATTTACTTTTTCGTTGCTACTGTTACAACTACTACAAAAACCCCAAAACATTTATCTTTACTTTTGTTGCCGTTACCTTTATTAACATACCACTTTTGCTACTAAATACTTTGCTGCAGATACTAAGTTATCGAGGTGTGGTTGAATTGACAACTCAACTGCTAATACTCAAGAATATTCTTTGGCTCCCCTTGTGTCGAATCAATAAATTTGGGTTGAATACTTTATCCTCGAAAGCTGTTGTGATCCCCTACACTTGTGGGTTATCAGGCCACGCCCCGGAGACGTGTGTCGACCGTTTGCAACCGCCACAACACTTTCAGACTTGTGACAAGCCGCGTACGCAAGATTGGCGGCATGCTAGCCCATGGAGGCCGTCGGCCACAGTCGTAGACATGTGAAGGGCAATCCGCATAGAGGGAAGTGTTCGGATACTTCTCCATCACCAAAAATTATGAAAAATTACCATCATACCTATAGCACATGTGCCCACGTCGTGTAAAAAACTCATGATTTTATTGTGATCAGAGTATTTAATAATATTCACGCCGCACCGTTACCGCAGAACGTCTACTACTGAGTCATCGCCGTCCGTGATGGGGGCCACACCCCGGAAACGCGTGCCGCCTCTTCGTACATGCCACAACACCACCCCGCATGTATGAGGGGCCGATGCGACGCTCCAGTGGCATTGCTACCCCCCAGGGCCCCCGTCCCGCCTAACCCTGGAGTTGTTGACCAAGAGATCTAGCCCTTTGACTTCCCTCGGACGGGCTTTGACCAGTGGACCTCTCCACCCGGTTGTGTCAGGTCAGCACAGAGGGACACCTAGGAGCAACATCCGGGCCAAACGCACAGC
>NC_041385.1:52746732-52752671 GCF_002162155.2 Triticum dicoccoides
GGAAGTGTTCGGATACTTCTCCGTCACCAAAAATTATAGGTCAGCACAGAGGGACACCTGGGAGCAACATCAGGGCCAAAACCACAGCTACATCCCCTCCGTGTAGACCCGACGCATCCGTTTCCCCCCTCTAGGTGCCGGCGGCGGCACCGTCCGTGAGTGGGGCCACGCCCCGGAGACGCGTTTCGGGCGTTTGCCACCGCCACAACACTGTCAGACTGGTGAGAAGCCGCGTACGCAAGATTGGCGGCATGCTAGCCCACGGAGGCCGCCGGCCACAGTCGTAGACATGCGAAGGGCAATCCGCGTAGAGGGAAGTGTTCGGATACTTCTCCGTCACCAAAAATTATGAAAAACTAGTCGTCAACCCGTGCATCCGCACAAGCTAGCTAATTCATACACATACCATATTTCAATAAATATGTGACCACATTCATTATGTGCGTAATAATAGAATTATTTTAAGTTTTTGATACACATTCGAAAATATATTGGGGATGCACATTTCAAATTAAATATCAGTTTGAATGGGGCATTAAGATTTTATTTAGGATCGCAAAAAGCCTTTTTTGGGATGGTGTCCTTTTGGATCCTGGGAGTCTTCCAGGCTATCAAGATAGGATAGAGCGAATAATGCATAGTAATGGAAAGGGTATCAATTGCTTGCAGGATCTGATAGAACTAAAACTTCACTTGGAGTCAGGGGACTCTAGACAGATAAATGAATAGCATTTCCTGAAAGAATTTGCAAAATTCATGTGCGGGCCAAAGTGTTGAAAATCACTATATTTTTCATGAAAGGATGACTCTACCTACTAAGTCCTTTCATGGGGCGAATTTTGACGAATCATTTAAGTTTATTGGAAAACAATATCACAAACTCTAACCGAGAGGGGACATATAATAGTAAGAACTACTATGATGTTTCTGAGCCCGACAAATATTCCCTCCATTCCCATACATATTGGATGTAATAACGTCTTACATTATGGGACGGTGGGAGTATAAAGCACACAAAGACCACGTGTTAAGCCATCTAATATGTTGAGAACTTAAGTTAAAAGAAAGTCGAACATATAGTTTGGTGTTAAAAGAGTTAGACATGAGATGGTTGAAACAAAGACCCAACCATGTATTTGACAAAAACTTACTTAAACATGTATATTTATACATCCTTTTTTAAAAGAAAACTGTGTAAATAAGTGAATCTATAATATGTGCACCACAATATTTGGAACTGCACTATGCTAAAGATGATTAAAAGTAGAAGCAATTTGAATTAGACCTACAACTCGAACCACTTCATTCCTGAAAATCTTAAATCCTCGAAGTGTATAAAATAAATGTCACACTGATTAGTGAAACTTGAGTCACATGTTCATTTTAAACAAAGAAGAGGCATAGCCATTGGCACCATCATTGTTTGTGAAATTAGCAAAACATTATATCAGTGATAACACATAAATATGTTATTTGATAATCTTAAAGGAGCATGCAGTTCATAAGTAACCTCAAAATATGGAAAAGGAATCTCGAACCAAATATGAAAAGTTGCCTTATGAAATTGTGGTATATTGAGCTTTTATGAAAAAGGGGATAAAAGTATCAAACATGTTTTGGAAATAGAAAAATAAAAGGATGAATAGAGTATGTAAGAAATAAAATTGAAAACTAATGGTCCACGCTCCGCTCTGCGTATTTGCGAATCATGTTCTAAATATCAATGTGTTCACACTGTCATAATAGTCTGCAGCTGTCTTGGACAGTCTATGCAATGTGGATAATGTACATAGTTGCAAATGCTAAAAAGGTTAGTAATAACGATGGCACTAATAATAGAGGAATTATTGCTATATGTCTGTTAATGCTAACCAACTCGAAACTATACAGAGCTAAACCTAATGAATAGAGCTTAATCCATGCATGTCCCATTCTAGCCTTATAAGTTCCCAAAATTGTATACTTGATTTTTTTCATATATTGTACTTTCTGCCATGAAAACACGATGGAGTTTGGACATAACATTTGCTTAGATCAGGAATATATCATAGACCATTCAGTTTCTCGTCGATTATAAATAGGTTGTTTAAAAGTATTATTTTGTATATTTTCAAGTTAAGAATTGTGGGGTTGAGCATTTCCTTTTTAGTTTATGTTCTTGTTACTTGACCAATTCAAAATATTTTTATTGGAAGATTATCATCAGTGCTTTTGTAATCAAATTAGATCGAAATGTTTACTGTATCTGTAACGCATTTGTATATAGAATACGTAGCCGTGTATGTACATGATATCTTTGTGACCAATAATATTAAAACAAATCTCATGGAATTTCTGTATTTGATGATGTTTTCAGAAAAACACTTATTGTCCTAGGTATATAAGTCGAATTTAAGATATAGACATAATGGTGCTGCTATTTTACTACACGGAGTAAAATAATTATAATTAATCTAATACCCATTTTTTAAAAGTCTCTTCAACAAAATAGATCCAAAATTTTAGTCCAAAAAACCATTTCACCATAACTCTGTAAATATTGATTATTATCTTGAAACACACGCGTACATATAAATAAATCTGCAATTACAGTTAGTATATCAAAACTACACAAAATAAATGTGATTAAGTATAAGAAATATATACCTGGGCGACTTGCATCTTGAAACAATTCATGCGGCCGGGACCTGGTGGCCCAAGAGGAGCTTGTTGGCAAAATCGATCAAGGTCGCCTCTTCTCATGTGCCTTGCCCTCGGCACTTCTGCTTTCATGGTCCGTGTCATAACTGATAACATGATATATCAATCGATTTATTCTGCAATCGGCAAGTCTCCTTGATGCTAAAGCACTATGTGCATACATGCTCATTTTATTTACAAATTTCCTAGAGGACGGCTTATAAGGAGTAGTAAACAACACACTGGCCGGTGCAAAATCTGATCCTTTACGGAGAGTATCACCTATATACGATGGATGCTAACAATCAAAATTTCCAAGGTTTGGAGGGACACGGTCACAGCAGCAGAAGATAGATTGGATCATACCTCTTCTTTAGATTGATTCCAGCGGTTGATGGAACTGACGACGTGGCAAGGCGGAGGATGAAGAAGAGCCTTGACCAAGTAAATTGTTGAACCCAACTGGCTGTAGCATGTACGTGTGTTTCCGATAACATGATATGTCAATCGATTTACTCTGCAATCGGCAAGCCTCCTTGATGCTAAAGCACTATATGTGCGTCTGTGCACATTTTATGTACAAATTTCCTAGAGGGCCGCTTAAAAGGAGTAGTAAGCAACACAATGGCCGGTGCAAAATCTGATCTTTTATGGAGAGTATCACCTATATACGATGGAAGATAACGATCAAAATTTTCAAGGTTTGGAGGGACACGGTCACAACAGCAGAGGATGGATTGGATCATACCTCTTCTTTAGATCGATTCTAGCGGTTGATGGAATTTTCGCCGATGGCCTGAAGAAAAGACGACGGGGCAAGGCGGAGGATGAAGAAGAGCGCTGACGAAGTAAATTGCTGAACCCAACTGGCAGTAGCATTTACGTGTGTTTCCGATAACATGATATGTCAATCGATTTATTCTGCAATCGGCAAGCCTCCTTGATGCTAAAGCACTATACGTGCGTCCGTGCTCATTTTATTTACAAATTTCCTAGAGGGCCGCTTATAAGGAGTAGTAAGCAACACAATGGCCGGTGCAAAATCTGATCCTTTACGGAGAGTATCACCTATATATGATGGAAGATAACAATCAAAATTTTCAAGGTTTGAAGGGACACGATCACAGCAGCAGAACATGGATTGGATCATACCTCTTCCTTAGATCGTTTCCAGCGGTTGATGGAATTTTCGCCGATGGCCTGAGGAACAGACACGCGGTGATGCGGAGGATGAAGAAGAGCGTTGACCAAGTAAATTGCTGAACCCAAGTGGCTGTAGCATGTTCGTGTGCTTCCGGCTGATCGAAAGCTAGCTAGCCTTGCACATAATCAATCAGGCAGCCTGACTCCAAACCTAGACCGTGTACTTGTATGTTTAATCGGTATCACATCAAGTTGTATGTTGCGCCGGAGTCATGCAGCCGCATGCGCAGTTTTGATTGGAGGCCATCCAAATCCAATCCAACCACTCCATCATGCAGCCACGCTTGCTCACATTGGGAGAGGCTGGCGTGCAGTAGACTATTGCGTGAGCGGGGGAGGAGATGCCTACGGGGAGGAGACCGCATGGGAGTTATGTCCATAGAGGAATAGAACGCATTGGAGTAATTATGTATATATATGTTGGGTTACGTACATGTGCGGGCTGTGATGGGCTTTTTTTACACAATCAATTCGTGTGAGAGATGGTTAGCTCTTGTATTAGATCATAACAGATTTAAGACTTGCAAAAGAAACAGATTTAAGATCTCATGGTATCCGATTTTTTTTCTTTTGTTTGAAAAGAGTCTTTTTCGGGATGAGGACTCTATGATTAAATCTACACCGTAATAATTCGGTCCCACCAGATGAACGGCTCGTAAAATCTAATTAACGTGGTAATTTCTTGGGAGTCTGTAATTAGTATAGGTATAGAGGTATAGATAGACAGATAGATAGATAGATAGATAAATATAGATAGACTAGCAAAAGAGCCCGTGCGTTGCAACGGGACAGAAAAACACACACGCTCTTAACCCAATAAACACGACTTGAGACCCTGATACGTGGACGTTTTTTATTTTAAAATTGCATCACATTTGTGTTCCCGGTGGTGGTCTCAATGCTCACACAACGAAAACGCATTTGAATGTCGTCAATCCTAAGGCGTCTCTCTCTCACACACACATACACACAAACACATACACACAGACACACACGCGCGCGCGCTCGCACACACACAATCATTGAGAATAAGATGAGAAAAATGTTGTTTTTTCTCGTGAGGTTTTTCAGAGTTGTGCATGCGTGGTTATCAATGTTTTTTCCCTCTTAATCTGGTTTTAATGTGTGTTTATTTGCAATTTGGATCGCCGCCAGTGCGGAAAAAAAAACCAGACCGTGCACTATAGATTATGTTTGCATCCAAATTGATAGTTTAGAAATATTTAATAGCTAAAAGTAACAACATATTTGGATTCTACACATTTTTCTAATCAAATTTCATATATAATATGTTAAAATTGGAGTTACGATTTAAAAGATATGGATAATTTTGTTTTAGATAAACTGCGGATTGATTAACCGAAAGGTCAGGGGGTTTTCTGTTAAAACACAAAAAAACGATTCGTATGACTTAAATATGTACGGCGGGTTGATTACCTAAAATCTCAGGGGTGTTTCTGAGAAAACTAAAAAACGGTTTGGTATGACTTAAAGATGGACTGCGGGTTGATTTTAACAAACTGCAGGGACTTTTTTGCAAATAAGGGTGACGGACGACAGAAACCCACCGTGCTTTATTATTAGGTAAAGATAGATAGATAGATAGATTACCATCGTTCCTATAGCACATGTGCCCACGTCGTGTAAAAAACTCATGATTTTATCGCGATCCGAGTATTTAATAATATTTATGCCCCACCGTTACTGCAGAACGTCTACTACTGTGTCATCGCCGTCCGTGAGGGGGGCCACACCCCGGAGACACGTGCCGCCTCTTCGGACATGCCACAACACCACCCGCATGTATGAGGGGCCGGTGCGATGCTCCGGTGGCATTGCTACCCCCAGGGCTGCCGTCTCGCCTAACCCTGGAGCGGTTGACCACGAGATCTAGCCCTTTGACTTCCCACGGACGGGCTTTGACCAGTGGACCTCTCCACCAGGTTGTGTTAGGTCAGCACAGAGGGACACCTGGGATCAACATCCGGGCCAAACCCACAGCTACATCCCCTCCGTGTAGACCCGACGCGTCCGTTTCCCCCCTCCAGGTGCCGGCG
>NC_041385.1:52753089-52769460 GCF_002162155.2 Triticum dicoccoides
CCCACAGACGGGTTTTGACCTGTGGACCTCCCACCCGGTTGTGTCAGGTCAGCACAGAGGGACACCTGGGAGCAATATCCAGGCCAAAGCCACAGATACATCCCCTTCGTGTAGACCCGACGCGTCCGTTTCCCCCCTCTAGGTGCCGACGGCGGCGCCGTCCGTGAGGGGGGGGGGCACATCCTGGAGACGGGTGCCGCCTCTTCAGACATGCCACAACACCACCCCGCATATATGAGGGGCCGGTGCGATGCTCCGGTGGGATTGCTACCCCAGGCCCCCCATACCGCCTAACCTTGGAGCGGTTGTCCACGAGATCTAGCCCTTTGACTTTCCACGGACGGGCTTTGAACAGTGGACCTCTCCACCCGGTTATGTCAGGTCAGCCTAGAGGGACACTTGGGAGCAATATCCGGGCCAAACACACAGCTACATCCCCTCCGTGTAGACCCAACGCGTCCATTTCCCCCCTCCAGGTGCCGGTGGTGGCACCGTCCGTTACGGGGGCCACACCCCGGAGATGCGTGCCACCTCTTCGGACATGCCACAACACCACCCGGTTGTGGTAGGTCATCCCATAGAAACACTTGGGAGCAACGTCTCCTCCGTATAGACCTGATGCGGCTGTTTCCGCCCGCCAGGTGCCAGCGGCGGCGCCGTCCGTGAGGGGAGCACACCGCGGACGTGAGGGGGTCACACTTCGGAGACTGGTGTCGGGCGTTTGCAACCGCCACAAAACTTCTGTCGGCATAGCTGTTTCTGATTTTAATAAAATATAAGGACCTACATATATTCAAAAGAACATGACCCACATTATTAACGTGCTCGAAAAAAATACAAACTATATATATATATATATATATATATATATATATATATATATATATATATATATATATATTCATAATCTATGGAAAAAATTACAAACTACATATATATTCATATAATAATACATAAAAAAGCATATGCTACATGTCAGTTAATATAATAATACAAAAAAAGCATAAAAAGATATGTAAAAAAAATATTCCGATGGCATTGCCGTCGGCATAGAGACAGCAGGGTTTAGGTGGGCGGCGTGTCGCGGATCGGTGACATGGAGGGTATGTCGACGTCTGCCGTCGGCATATCTACGGTGCAGATCGGTGACGTGGCATGCGGAGATATGCCGACTGCCGCCCGTCCCGACCATCGGCATAGATTTGACGGCATTAGCCGCTGGTCACGGGCGGGTCGCCGGGCCCACCGGTATGTCGACGACTAGTTTGTGCCGACGGCTGCTGTCGGCGTGTTCGCAGCTAGGCCGACGGCCATTCTGTGCCGACGGGTGCCATCGGCTTAGATCTGTGTAGCCCGACGGCCAGGATAAGCCGACGGCCAGGACGTGTCTGTCGACATAGCTTCAAGTAGGCCGACGGCGGCCGTCGGCATTGTTTCGGCCGTCGGGGTAGGACCCTTTTCCGGTAGTGCTAGCTTCATGTGTTATTCTTGCAGCCTCAACTAGCTAATTATATTTAAAGCAAATGTTGTTCTATCCTCCCAATTACTATTATTCAGATCTTCTTTTCTTTTTTCTGTTGTCATTCAGAGTATAAATGTTATGAGAAGAATTTCAGGAATTTTGTCATATCTTTCTCCCAGTTACCTTAATTGTGTAAATTGTGTTCTAATTCAGTTTTGATATATTTTTCAGAAAAGCCCACTTTAAACATGTGTGAATCCATTATTTCCTTTTGAGTTTGACGTGGTGGTGAGTTGGGAACCTTTTTTTAAAACTTGGTGGGTGTACTGTTGTAGTGACGGAGACTTGACTGAACGTTGATTTCCTCTACGTGAAGTACTTAGAATTCTCAAAGGTGTCAACAAGTCCCTGAGGAGATTGACAAGGTGCAGGCAAGACCGCTGATCTTAAATTCATTGCTGTCTTTTTCTGTGTGAATGTTTTCTCATTTGGAGTTGCAGCCGATTTATGGTGTATCAGCCGACTTGGTTTAGGATGTATTTTAGTTGATTTGGTTGCATCAACCAACAAGGCTTATGATGTATTGCAGTTGGTTTGGTACGATCATCCTACTGAGATATCATTACTCTAGCCAGTTTGAAAACCAGCAGGGAAAACATGCACTGTGAGCTCCCCTTGCATTCAGAGTTTAGAGCTTGATGAGCAATGCTTTGAGATCTTGTTGGTGATCTTCTATTTTTCACAAAATGGTACATGTTGGATGGTCATTGAGAGGTTCTCTAAGTAAAAAATTCCTCATTTCTCCGTTCTGATAGTATGATGGAATTTTATTGAGAAGAACTTACAGTTTCTTTGGTAAGTTTGGGTTAAGAGTTCCGTATATATGCGTATGTAGTGGAATCATGATATGCTTCTTTTGCGGTGCTAACACTGAAAATGTAAAGTGTGTCATGCATGACTTTTATATGTGTTTTAGGATTTGGATGATAGCTCTATAAAAAAATTCCTTATTCTGCATTTCTCTGCTTTGCTTGGCAGGAATTCTTGTTGGAAAGAGCTAAGGCATGGTTAGAATGACATTATCTTCAATGGGCTGGAGATAACGGGGATAACTGATCGGAGATATTGTGTTCACATGCCAACCACAGAAGCTAGGTAACTCTAAAGTCAAATCCTATCATGTGCCAACCACATGTGTATTCCATTTTATCCTTTGGTTGGTCGCACCTTCGGGTGTTAGGCATTGAATGTTTACATATCTACATTGTGTAAGGGAATGTTGTAGTACAATAAAAACAATGTATTGTAGGCGTTGATAATAGTAGTACCAAATATGTGAATAAAGTGGCTGATTTTCGTAAGCCACGTTAAAGTTTCTCGAACCTTGTGGTTTGTCATGCACATTGTTTGAGTTGTGACATATACTGCGGTGTATACTTGTAAACTTCATCAATGACTACTCAAAATCTCACTCTGTGCTTGCTTTGTCGATTTATACTTTTTGTGGGGACCTCATTTGTTGATTTATACTTTGTTCATCAACCGATTGAAATGTGCAATCCTACATAATGATGTACTAAAGAAGTTTCATGCAATAGCATTATTTGAATCTGTTGAAGGTTCTCAAACCTTGTGGTTTGTCGATTTATACTTTGTGTCTTTGTTCGTCAACTGAATGAAATTTGCAATCCTACATAATGATGTACATGTTATTTGGGATGACATTTGCTAGGTGACCATTGAAGTAAAAGTAATTTCATGCAATAACATTATTTGAATCTGTTGCACATTCTATAGTGACAAAAGAACAAGCTGAGACAGATCACTCATTTCACAGTTACAAGCTAGCATTAGTTGAATCTGTTGCAGATACAGTATGGTTTAGTTGGTTGCCTTATGGATCTTCTGGAAAGGAAAGAACTATATGCTATTTGCATAAATGGTTGTTTGACTTGCAGGTTATTTTCGATGAGGAATACCGCTGACCAAGTTGGAGCCTCTGTCAAAATATGAGCATGCGGCAGGTTGCTACTATATATCCATATAAAAGAGGATTGGCATTACATTATGTAAGTAGCAGATTTTGTTCTTGCACTATATTCTTTCTTTGTGTGAACCTTCATAAGTTTCTATTCCTGATATTATAATAAGACGGCATGGAAAATCTAGAAGGTCATGTTCGCAATGTGAGCTTTTTGAAATCCTTTAATTGAATTACTGAGATTCAGTACTTCTAATGTTCTTCGGTCTTTAGACTAATCAATTGCTGAGATCTTGATGTTGCAATTTTTTCTTTAATCTTTAAGGTTGGTTTCAGATGGAGAGCTAGGCTCATTTTCGATACCAATGTTGGTTTTTATATTTTTCAATGGTTCATTGCATCATACGTTCCTATAGAATTTGTTCTGCAAGCTTTTGATGCTAACGACTACATCCTTATAATGTGAAGGGAAGCAAGAGCGGATAGCAGTAGCAGTTCTTGAATCTATAACCAGTCAGCTCTTCTCCAACCATGGCAATCATATGTACTCCAATATTTTCTGAATTTTAAATAGAGGTGGATGGTTTCTTACAAATCAAGCATACCTTTCGAATCTTGATGTTGTTTCTTATATAGCATATCTTAATGTGAAGTTTTATATACAGGTCTGATGTTTCCCATAGGGAAGCTAAATAGAAGGGGAATATGTGAACTTCCTAAACATGGGTGAAGGGGAAAGATTATAACAACGTTGGCATTGGCTCTATTGGTTTGATGTCGCAGATTTATTAGTTGTCAACTATCGCCCACACATAACGATCGGACTCGATTCTGATAGTGAGCGCTATTCGTCCACCTCCAGCAATTTTTACTTGTTTCACCTTAGTCTTCATAGTCCCTTAAGGCGATTATCACTGAAGTCTGACAATGGCCTCTTCTCACTTTTGTGAATGACACTTCATCTTCTCACTTCTGTGAACGACACTTGATTTTCTCATAGTAATAGTTCTTCACTATTGTTGATACATAAATGGTTATTTACTGAATCGTACTTGTATGTGTGTATGGAGAATGGTGATGGACCTTTTAAATAATCCATTGTCCAACAAGGGGATTGTAATTTCTGATTAGATTAATCTATAACAGTATGATTAGCAAAAAATCAAACGTTATATATTTGACACATACTACAATGGGCTGAAGCCTCCATGGATAGTTTTTTTTTTGGCGAAAGAGCCTGCATGTATAGTTTGCTCACATACTGAAATTCGTTTACAGGAGATTATAACCATTTGGGTGCTATGTATTGACAAAGTGTGCATTTAGATAAGAGATTATATAATTAATGCAAAGATGTGATATTTTTTTCAAAAAGAATGTTGATTCATGAAGAAAGATAGTCAAATTATTTGTATGAGTCAAGAATTAGGTATTATGCACTATTAGAATTTTTCATGTTTGATACGTGCATTGCATGTGCACATTTACTAGTGAAGAAAAAGAAAAGGATTTTATTACCTTTTCTTCTCTTTTCTTTCTATTGAAAAATGCATTGTAAGATTTTCTTCATAAATTAGACTGTTCTACAAATCTCTGCAATATTTCCTCGCAATAGAAAATTATCTGCAATATTATGAGATTATATTTTTCTAAACCTGTTATTTTTGTCACCACTTTTCCTTGGTTTCTTAAAAAAAAGATACGAGTTTGCTACAGCTTGTGCTTGTCATATTCATTTGGAGGACCGGTGGTCTAACAGCCTATTTACTTTTTCACTGCACCTCCTCGCTCATGATCGAGCCCTCCTTCGGGAGCCTCGCAACAGTCACTTGCGGTGGGCTGAGAGCCCTGGGCGCTTGCTCCGATTTTTTGTTTTGTTTTTATAATTTTTCGCACGTGTTTTCGGCTTTTTAGATAGGTTTTTTTTACAACTTTTCGATTTTCCACCGGGTCTTTCTTTGGTTCTTGACAAAAAAAGAGTTCATAGTAGATCCTTTGGCAATGATAATTAAGCCTAGTCTCGTGCGTTGTTATTCTCTCAAATATACGTGGGATCAAAAGCTTAGCAGCGATAAGAGCGCTTTTCTGTAAGTTCGATCTGTCCAAATAGAACTCGGCAAGTCTCGTAACCCCCTCATCCGCCCCCGTGGGCGGCTAGGGGGAAACCCTAGCCGCCGGGCGTCTCTCCCCTGCCTCCATCACCGTGGCCGCCGCCAGCAGGGCCGCCGGGCAAAGCCTGGCCGGCAAGGGCGGCGGCGGGGCATCACTCCCCTACGCGCGATCTGGCTAGCACGGAATGCCCTGTGCGTGAAGTGGTGCCGGATTACCATGGGGTTCGGCGGCGCTGCAGGCGGATCCTAGCGGCGGCGTGCATGACGCGCCAATGGCTGGAGTCCACGCTTGTAGCGCAAATTGGCGGCTGCGGGAGCGCCAGGAACTGGTGGCTGTGTGAGCCGTCGCGTTCGGGTCAGATCTTTCGTGATCTAGCGCTTGGACACCTGCGGCCAGTGCGGGGTGGTGGTACTCGTCGTTGCCCAAGTTGGATTCTCTGGATCTGGAGCCTGGACGGATCTGCACTAGAGTCGCCCCATGGTGCTTTCTTCTCCAGATGGTTTCGCTTCTCGGTTTGTGGCCAGATCCGGAGCAGACAGAGGTTGGTGGTACAGGTTGGGGACCGGAGAAAACTTTGGTCGGCTAGCTCGACCCAGCATGGGCGACGGTTTTGACGTCGTTACCCTCCTTGGAGGCGAAGCTGAGGTCCCCTCGTATCCACCTCTGACCCACTCCCGGACGAAAGTCCAAAATCCATCTTGAATTGGGCGGCGGCGGCACCCTTAGCGTCGTGTCCTCCATGGAGGCGGCGTCTTGGGAGGCTTGGGTGTTGGGCTCTGCATGTTAGTTCCTGCAGCGGCAACGGTGTGGAGGTCGGCAGGTGGAGCGGCGTTGGATCTACCACGTCGACAACGACGAGTATTGGCGACATGGTGTAGTTGATTCTCGATGACGGATGTGTCTGGATGGATGTGCGCAGGAGGAGGAAGTTGTCTGGCGTCATGGTGGCGTTGATGGCAGAGAGGCCTGACATTGTCGGTACATCAATTCTGCTCTGAGGATGGACCGAGGGATGATAGAGGTGACGGCCCTTGCAGCGTGCGGTGCTCACTAGGCGTGTGCCAAACCGGGGTGGGACCCAATCCAGATAGTGGCTTGGATGGGACACCCGGCTTTAGATGTTAGGCTTTGATATGATGTCTGTTTGGTATTAGGCCTGGACATTCAGCACACCTTCATCAGGGAATAGTAGTAGCAACAGCGTTGCCAAGATTGTGACTTCAAACTTATTGATGTATCATCTTGTATGATCTTTATGAATAATTAATAATATGGCTGCATGCGTCGTCTAGATGCAGATGCCGGGGGTACATCCTTCCTTTAAAAAAACGAATGATTAGGGACTAGCGGATATAGACTCTTTCGCCATGTTCTCTAAGGCAACATATACATTATTTCACACAAGAAACATTGTCACGACTGCCGCTCGAGAAGGACCATGTCATTGGCCAGATGTAACACAGTAACTGATTTAGGTGAAGTGAGGATGAAACTCTCCAACAACCGAGGACCAAGCTACAATTACTTTTTTTTTTTGAGGATCAGCTACAATTACTGTATAGGCTCGTACCAAACTGGTGGAAGGTGCTTCATGCAGATTCTGCCCGCAATAGTGTCACAATAATAAATAAACCGTTTGAGACAAGGGCACATAACAAGGCGGTTAGGGGCTATTTCCCTTTACCGCAATAATCAAGGGCAATTAAAAAAATCAAATTACTATGCTGTGATACCGGTAGAATTGTACATATATGGGCTTTCAATTAGTTTGTGTACTTGTCCTATTTTGCCTTTACTGTAATATTCAAGGAGACGATCCCGCGACCGCGTTGTCCCCGCGGGCGACCGGTCGCGCCTCCGGCCCCTCCTCCCCGAGCCCTCCCCCTCCCCTCTCTCCTTGCCGCCGTCGCTGGCGTCCGGCGCCGGGCCTGGCCTGGGCGGCGCCGGCGGCGGCGGCCTCTGGCCTTTCGCCTCGCGGGTCGCTCCGACGCGGGGCGGTGCGGCGCTGCGGGGTGCTCCCAGGCGGCGGCGGTCCGGCACGGCGGCGTTGCTCTCCGGCGTGGTGGCGGGAGATCTTCTGGGCGGTGGCGCTGCCATTGGCGGCGGGGCGGCGCGGCGATGCGATCTGGCGGCGCCCGCTCGGCCCAGATCTGGGCCCTTCGGGCCCCATCTGGGTCTGGGCGGGCCGGCGGCGGGGAGGGTCGTCGGTGTGGCTTCCAGGAGGCAGGGGAGCGACGATGGGCGGGTGGATGTTGGCGGCGCTGGTGCCGCCCTGCTGTAGCGTGGCCGGCGGGGCTTTACGGGCCCAAATTGGGCCTGGCCGGGGCGGGGGTGGCCTGGTATGCCCTGCTGCTGCGTCCGGACGGCGACCGCGACAGTGCCGGAGACTCGGCCTCCCGCACGATGGCGGTGGAGGTAGTTCCCTCCCGCGTGGCTCCGGTGTCGCTGCTCCTGTTGCCTAGTGCGTCTCTCTCCATCCTCTTGGCCTCATGGTGGTGATCTCGGTGAGGCGGCGTGGGTGGCGTCAAGACCGCGGTGGCATGCTGGTGGGCGGCGAGGTGGCTGGTTGGTTCCGGCCTGGTTAGGCGGTGGGGTTTGGAGTGCGGGAGAAATCCCTTGCCGGCTCCGATGCAGTGACACGTGAGGTTGCCACCATCCCTTCTTGGAGGGTGTCGGATGTATCCATCCCCCACTTCCTTTCGCGTGCCGGGGGAAACCCTAGGACACGTCCGGGCAGCAGCGTCTTCGACGTCGCATCCCTTGCTGGAGGTGCTGCTTGGTACGCGGCGGGTCGGATCCTGGGTCTGTGGTGGGTCAATTTCGGAGGGCGCAGCGGTGGCGGGTCATCCGCGCTTTCGCGCTGCCGTTGTTGGCATTTCTTTCTTCTTCTTTGTTCTTTCTCCTTCCTTTGGGCTTGCTGTGCTTCTCGCCCGAGCATTCCTTTGTATCGGTGTTGGTGCTTTGTAATACAAAGCGGGGGGAAACCCTTTTTCGGTAATATTCAAGGAAACTAGAGATTTCTCCATTAACACAAATTGTGATCAAAGGATAGAATCTCCAGAAATTCAAATATGTCATGTCATAGTTGAAACCACTACCAGGCTTTCGTATTAATGCAAGTTAAACAATTTCTGTGTGTGGATGCTAACACATGGTGGCAGACTGGTAGGGTAACTGGGTAAGTGAGTGAGTTAGATTGCCACTTCATAGACAGACAATTGCTCACAGCTTAGGGCTCGTTTGGTAAGTCGAGATCCACCCGGGATCCCCTTAATTTCCCTGGGTAGAAAATCCCGATCTCAGAACACCAGAAGAATTTTCCCCAGCCTACCAAATGAGCCCTTAGTGTATTATCATTCTGAGAATTCTCTAGGCGATGCATGTAGAGAAAACCAAATGGTTCTTCTTTTTGTAATTTTTGAAAACTTCCAACTCCTTCCAACTTGAGGTTGGGTTGAAACAAGAAGCAATTCTACCAAGACTAAGTCCAAAAAAAAAACGTCACTCATCTGCCAGGTTCAGGTGTTTAGGTTGGTGGCCGGCAGTTTCGTGAACTGTGGTGATACTAAATAAAATTCAGAAGACATTCTTCTGTCTTTTGGTGGCCGGCAATTCTACCAAGACTAAGTCAAGAAAAAAGAAAAAAAAGAAAAAAAAAGAAAAAACGTCACTCATCTGCCAGGTTCAGGTTTTTAGGTTGGTGGCCGGCAGTTTTGTGAATGTACAGTTCTTTTGTATTCTTCCTTTTCCTTTCTTTTGTTTTGCCTGTCGCACTCTTCGCGTCATCTTGACACTTTCTTCTCAATATAATAACAGTGTGTTCGAGAAATAAAACATTTACTTCTGTCCACTAATACGGTTGAGGATGCAGTTGCAGCAGATGTATAAGAATCACTGAATTCAATAAGCACACAAGTAGCCAGTATGATGAAAGCATACCTGCCACAGTAAAGCCTCGATAGAAGGATCTGACCGACGCAATTGATCTAGTATCTTTTTAGCTTAAATAAAGAAACAACGGACAAGAGAATCTGAAATCATGTCACAGATATGAGACTTTCCGGTTAGCACCTCGTACAGACCCAAAGTGCTTCCATGTGATAAAATTGGATCCAAATGAATACATGTTGATTAGCCTCTGACTTGTCCACTGTCAAAAAAAGGGGGGCAACTTAAGGGACATGCTCATTACATAACGAACCAATGCAGTAAAGAAATATATACTCTGTACCTACCTATTATTTAAGAGAATAGGTATTTTTGGTCTGTCATGAATTTTTGCAGAAACGTCCCTCACTTTTTTCCAGAATCAACCCGCACTACAAAAATACGTATCATCCGTGTTGAAGACAACACTGAGAAAAAGTTGCCCGTGCTAACAATAAAGTTGCTAATCTCCCTAATAATAAAGCAAATAGTGTTTCTGGTCGTCCGTAAAAAAAATACCCTTGAAGTTGCTATAAATTACCCGCTATGCCACCCATAAATAAAGAAAACGATTCGATTTTTATTTTCAAAAGTCGTCGTCGCGCTATATTCTTTTACGGAGACGATTCCTTTATAACACCGACACGCAAGTGCCCCAGCAGTTGGCGGCTTGCTACGTTACACTACAGGCCTAGGTTTGATACCCAGGTTCCACACTTATTTCCTTTCTACCACAGAACTGGGTTTGATACCCAGGTTTCACACTTATTTCCTTTCTTTTCTCACGCATGTACGCGTTCATGGGCCTGGCTTGACATCCTTTTTTTCATTTCATTTTTTCCTTTTCTTTTCTCATTCTGTTATTTCCTTCCTTAAATTACTTCAGGATTTTCAAAATTCAAATATCCCGTGTTTTTAGAAAAATGTTCGACAAATCATAAAATGTTTGTGAATTCAAAAAATATTCAAGAAATCATAATTGTTTTGAATATTTAAAAATGTTGGTGATTTTTGAACAGTTCAAAAATTATAAAAATAATTTACAATTTGAAAAACATGGTCAGGAAAGAAAATCATGTTCATGATTTAAAATAAATGATCATGTATTCAAAACATATTCGTGAATCTGAAAAAAAATTGTTCACAAAATTTTAAGGTATCTTCACGAAAATTCAAAAAATCATAATTTAAAATTTGTTCCCCAATTTAAAAAAAACATTGATTCAAAAAAATGTTGAGTCAAAAAATAATTCAAAAGCTGTTCACGCATTTCAGAAAATGCTCATAACCAAAACAAATGTTCGTGATTTAAAAAAACCAAAATTTCAAAAAAAAAACTTTCTCGATTCAGAATTTTTTTTGCCGATTCAAAAGTCTTTTATGTCTAGGACTTGATTAGTTTTTGGAAAGTAGTTTGTGGTGTGTCCTTTATGTTTGTGGTTTGGAAAGTAGTTTTTTGTGATTTCATTAGTCTTTTCTGTCTAAGCGTTGGGAGTAGTTTGTGGTTGATGAGATTTTTTAAGTTTTAAACATTCCCTTACGCAAGATAATGACAAGTGTGGCGTGAAGTGGCAAGGTCATAGCCTTGGGATTTACCATGTCGAAGGCATTATGATCACATGGACGTCGTGACCATCATCATCGAGGGTGAGAAGAAAAACAAGTGACAACATGGCAAACCACCGTGTTAAAATGAAGGACGCTCGTATGTCGGGATATTGAGTCATACTTATTTGGCTAACGCATAATTTTTTTGTCTCCCGTTGCAACGCACGGGCATGTTTGCTAATATTGCTAAAGGATGGACATCAACTCGAACCGTGATTGTCTAGATAGAGACGCCACTAGCCACCTCATGCAGCTTATCTTTCATGCACGATACAGAGACTCCGGATGTTAGGTCCTAACACTAGCTGCTTCGCCCTCCAATTTTTGTTCGTCGCATTGCCTGGCAGATCCTATTTGACGCTCGTTAGCGTCAAAAGGTCGTGCCTTCGCTGAGGCGAGCGTACGGTTGGGCCGGCCCACGTACGGGATTCACATGTTATTCGTTCCCTGTTGCTTTCTTCGCTGTTTCCTTCGTTTTTTGTTTTTCATTTTCTTCTGTGGTTTCTTTGCTTCGGTTTTTTCAATGTTTTTTTTCCAGTTTTTAGTTGTTTTGTTCTATTTTTTCCTTTTACCTTTCAATATTTTCCTTTTCGTTTATTTGCTTTATGCTTTTTCTTCTCATTTTTGTGTGTTATATAAAAGTTCAACGCGTATTACAAAAATGGTCGTCATATATTAAGAAATATTCAATGCATATTATTGAAAAGTTAACCGTGCCATGTAGAAATGGTCATCGTTACAAAAATATTCATCGTACATTAAGAAAATGTTCACCATACATTACAAAAATGTTCAACGAATGCTACAAAATGTTCACTGTGTATTTGAAATTTGTTCAGCGTATTTTACACAAATGTTCAATGTATATTCGTTCAATGTATGTTACAAATATGTTCAATGTATATGTAAAACAATCAGTGTATATTACAGAAAATTTCAAGGTACATTTGAAATTGTTCAGCGTACATAAAATATTGTTCATGTTTTTCAGTTTTTGTTCACTTTGTTTTCAAAAGAAACGCGTTATAAAGAATTGTTCACGTTTTCAAACTTTGTTCGCATTTTTAATAAAGGTTGTTCACATTGTTTTCAAGAAAAATTGAAAAGATTGAAGAAAGAAAAAAAGGATCTGCCATAATAACTAGTACTTATAAACTAGCGCTGCAGTTCACCCTAGCTCAGCTGGCTGACAACGGTGTTTCCTCGCTTGAGGTAGCGAGTTCGACTCCATGGGGTGAATTAAAGCTTTTCAGCTGGCCCGTTTTGCGCGACTTTAGCGGAAGGTCGTCATTTTGACGCACGCGGGCGTCGAGCAGGGACTCTCGCATTGCCTGGGCCACGCACACACATTAGTTGGGCTCCATCTGGGCCGACCAAAACTTGGGAAGTAACCGGAATTTGTTTGTGGGCTAGGAGCTATGTATGTGCCTTTGTTGAATTAGCTAAGAAATAATTATTCTAATGCACATCCGGAGCCTCATGCCAACAGGGTTCATCCCTGAGTGCGTTAAATTATCTAGTTTGTCCGCAATTTAATAGTCCCGCCTCGGCCACAAAAACGAAATTTCATCAATTTTTATGCTAAGTGAGTTGTCGTATAAAAAGCTGTGGCTAGAGAATCTACTACCCCTATAAAAGGAAGAGAGGGGCAGATCCAAATTACCAGAACCGTTTATCTAGCCGATCCAAGGGTCTAAAATATCTCTGTGGTTAACGCAACAAACCACTAATCAACCGATCTAATCCCCGTACCGCTCGTCATCATCAAACTAACCGCACGCCACACCTGAACAAAAATAGAACTGCCTGCACGCCTTCTGCCCCCGCCGCCCGCTGCTCGCTGCTCCTCATCTGACAGCGCTCCTCCTCTGCTAGCGCCATCTCGCCCACCACTCCTCCTATGCTAGCGCCGATCTCCTTCACCTTCGCTCCGTCGCCATTGCTGCCCGCCACTCCTCCTTTTCTGCCAGACGAATGGCTGCGCAAGGCCAACGTCCCGCCCACCGCTGCTTCCCCACGGACGCGAGCGGATCGCCGCCGGCTGCTCTCCTCTTCTGCCTCACGGATGCGAACGCGGATCGCCCCGCCGCTTCTTCGAATCTGCCACACGGACACGAGCGCGGGTCAGCTGCTGCCCCACGGATGCAAAAGCGGGCCACCACCACCGCCACATTGGGGCCCTCGCCACCACTTGGGCGAACTTTGACCAGGTTTATTTTACCTTAACACCTAACATCAAGCCACCAGTTCGGTGTATCCTCATACTCTATATTTTTTTGCAAGAACATGCAAGTCGAGGAGCAGCGAAGGAAATCTGGTTCCATGAAACACCATGGATGGGCCTGCTTCATGTTCAGTTTTCAGTTCGGTGTACCTCATACTCATGTGATTTTCCTTTTGGTAAACCATTGCAAGCTTCATATATTCAGTTTTCTGTTTGCTGCTTGACTGCTTCAAGTGTGTACAGATTGCATATATCAAGTTTCTTCAACTGTTCACGGACTACGGGATGTAGGTTTCAAGTGTGTACAGATTGCATGAATCAATTTTGACTTCCGAGAATTCTGAAGCCCGCTACTCAATTTGTAGTTGGCATTTTTAATGGGGGTTGTTGTTTGGTTTCTTGAAACAAGTACTCTGAACTGAAACATGCATTTCTAAAGACTGTTTCTGTAATTATTTTCTCACTACAAATGTACTATCTCCTAGCTTTGCCACTTTGGAGATTAAACCGGGCCTTAACCACCTACTGTAATCGGAGAGGTTTTCAGAAGACTTGCTGATGCATGATTACACTGCTAATTGCTACAGTAGTCATGCAGACGCAGCTTGGTGCATTCTTCTCTTCTTTCCCTTTATATTTTCTTCATCCTTGTGCTTGTAAATTTGTAACTCAAGAGGTCACAAACTTTTGCAATCTGGAGGTGCCACTTTCAGACTGGTACATATGCATGTAGCTGTTCATGAAGCGTCATTTTACTAAAGTGTCAAATATCTGATCTCTTATAATCCAGGGGCTTGATCCCAAGGCTGCGTATGAGCTTATTAACATCGATGGTGTGCCTCTTAATGGACATTTTTTATTTTGCATTCAACTTTCATTAATTATTTTACTGTACATTTTCCAAAATTCAAGGATTGGCTTCTCACTCATTACAAATGGTTCCAATCTTTATTCTTAGTTTTTACAGTTACATAAAGAACAATGTTCAAATTCATTGACCTGTGCTTTGTGACATGTCTTCACTGTATGTTCATTATATATGCATGTAGCAATACTTCCTTTCAATCTCTTCATTAGTTCGTAAGCTAGATCGTGTGCCAAGTTGTATTTACTGGACACTTGCTACTCTTTTCCTTGTGCAATTATTCAGTCCTGGTTATATTTTGTGGTATTTCTGAGTTGCATAAATGGCTCGAAACATCGGGAGTTACTAAATCTTACCTGTACTGAATTTGTGCTATTTTTTTATATCAAAATACAGTTCTCCTTCAAAGTATTTTTTCTCCTTCTACTGACTGTGCTTCTGGAAAAGGATCTGAACAGATCAACCAGAAGGAGAAGAGAGCAGCCAAAGAGAAGTTAAGAACAAGACACATGCTTCAGATTAACTCCTATTCCTGGATCAATATGCTTTTGATAATTGAATTAGATAAAACAAGTATATATGTCTAAATATTAATGGATTCTAATCGTATGATTTTGACATGCAGATAAGTTTTCCATATGTCTGACTATATTGTGTTGCCGTGCAAATATGCAGAAGGATGATCTACCTTCTTGGGACTTGGTATTGTGAATCGATGTGTCATCTTGAGCAAATATCTTACTATTTGCACAATGTTATAATTTGAACTTTTACTATTGATATAACATACTGCATGTCGAATGTTTCAATACATATATACTTGTGGCAACTACTAACTGAAATTTATTTTTCACCTACACAATATATAGAATCTTCGTCCATGTTTTCTTGTCGATACCTGACTTACATGTCCATACAATATATGGAATCTTCGTCCATGTTTTCATCTCGATACCTGATTTACATGTCCATACAGTTGGGCTGTTTGAGCTAACACTGCAAGGTCTTAGAATGCATCAGGGGCATCTAATAAAGTTTTTAGGTTTGTCCCTAGAACTATTATATCCAGACAGATGCTTGCAGAAGCATCAGAGCTGAACCTTCTAGGTAATTTTACATAATTAGCGGCTGGGCGCCAACAATCCTCCATGATTTGCGTCAAAGTGAGATAAGATTTACTCATGTTCTTATAGTTTGTTTCTCTTTTCTGTTTTGCTTGGTTGATTTTCAGTTATAGAGAAGAGTTAGAGTTGGATGGAGTATCAAACAATGGAATCAAATCATGCATGGAATTGGAAGTCAATCATATAAGCATAGACATGTTTTCAGTTTTCCAATGTATAGTGGAAGTTATTTAAGTCGTTTGAAAATTTAATATGGAGTTTTTTCTATTGATGTTTGCTGTGAACGATGTGAATATATTCCCTTAAAAAATCGTGTGAATATATTTGAATGGTTTCATCTTCAAATAAGATCTCTATAGTAGCAACAATTTTGAATAAAAGATACTCCCTCTGTAAACAAATATAAGACGTTTTAGATCACTAAAATTATATGTTCACATTTATACCAATGTGAAAACTGAATAAGGATCAAATTTATTTTAGATACGTGCATTTGCACGTACACGATTACTAGTCATTAGAAAGAGGATGATGTGTGGGTCCTGGGCATGCATGCTGGTTGGCGTTGAGAATGTGATGGAGGCTCCTTGTGAAAGTGGGGATATTTTGTGAAAAACTATAAATGATTAAAAGCGGGATCGTGGGAAATAAATATATGTGGCGGTGGTGATGATGAAACTTGCATGGCTGTTAGGGGTGGTTGGCTCCTAATTAAAAGCGGGATCATGGGAAATAAATATACATGTGATGATGGTGATGAAAATACACTTGTTGGGAGACACATTAGAGACAGGGTGCATTTAGCGCAAGCGAAAAGCTGCAGTATTCGCTATGTTGCATTAAGGCCCTGTTCTGTCCCGCTCTCGGAATCTGCGGAGCGGGTAAATGGCAACCCCATCATTTTGACCTACAGCTCCGCCAACTCCGGTTCGGGAGCTGTGGAGCGGAGCGATGCCGAACAGCCCCTAAATTTCCAACTCCTTTACACACATGAGCCAAAAACTGGTGCATATTCATGTCTAAACCACACGTGGATTGCCTCCTCAACTTTTGAATCTTTTTGGGTGG
>NC_041385.1:52769787-52780973 GCF_002162155.2 Triticum dicoccoides
AATCAGTGTCTCTGATGGTTGTTTGCTCGGTGTATCTATATGGGGTGTTCACGTCAACATAGAGAGACAAGGAGTGCGCTGCTGTTGAAGATGTCCGAAGACCACTTCCCTGGCAATTTTGATGCCGGTTTATAGTGCGTACCTTTTTATTGCAGTTCGGAAGATATTCCCTTTTGATATGAATATTCCAGTTGATTTTGTTGCAGGCCAGTGGGACTAAAATAGGATACTGCTCATTTTGTACATGAACGGATGGGTTAATGTTCTCCTGCAATGCCAGGGCAAGTCATATGAGTTGTTCGAAAAGAAAGATTTACCAATGCCCAAGTGATCATGATCCTATTTTATCTGATAATTAAGTTAAACTTCTTCTCGTGTTGCGAGTTTGCACTCTTCAGTTTTTCATTCTATTGTTGTCAAAACAATAGGATAACCGGCGAGCCAGCCGCCGCTAACAAAGACTCTGGTGAACTCCGACAATGCAGGCGAGAAAGTTACAACAGATAACATGCACAACATCCAAGAGAGGTTGGATGGAGTAACTGGTTTCCAAGCTGGAGAAGGGATCCAATGACACGAGCGAAAATTTCTGCAATCCACAAAAGTGAGCATGAAAGGATTTCTGGACGTTTTATTCGGGATCCATGCCTAGCACTCAAACCTCGTGCTCACTTGCACTGTGATGTCTGGTGTATGGCTACATGCCTACATGATCAAATTGCGCCCGAGTACGAGGTGGCGGGCATTACCTGACACAACCTCATCTCCACAACATGTCATTTTTACCTCCCATTGCAACGCACCGACACATATCCTAGTATACTCCAACAAAATAATCCCTCCATCCTAAAATAATTTCCTAGTATACTCCAACAAAGTTGAAACACTTATTTTGGAACGAAGTGAGTATAATATAGTGATTTCGAAGCAGAAACATACCATTACTAGTCCAGTCTGAACAATCTATACATCAGTTTTTTTCGGGAAAAACTTCCAATCTATTCATCTTCAATCATGATAGTACAACGAACACAAAAATTAATAAAAACTACATTCAGATCCTTAGACCACCTAGCGGCGACTACAAGCACTGAAGCGAGCCGAAGGCACGCCGCCGTCATCGCCCCTCCCTCGCCGGAGCCGGACAAACCTTGTTGCAGTAGAAAGTCGGGAAGTCGTCGTGCTAAGGCCCCATAAAACCACTGCACCGGAACAACAACTGCCGCGGACGAAGAGTGTAGATCAAAAGTGATGAGGACATCAATACAATTGTTACACCCACAGCCCCTGCTGCTATACATACTGGACCAATTACTAGAGCTCGTGCACGCCAACTAAATTACCAGGTATTTTCGTTTCTTGGTAATGATTCTAATGTTCATGAGAATATGATGCTGCCTAAATTGGATACATTTGTTTTGCTTACAAATGAAGGGCCTAGCTTGGAGAAGGATGAACATTGGAGCAAGAACAAGCATGGAGATGATGGCATGCGCAAGGGGAACAAGAACGGAGTTACAAGTGATGATTTCAGGACTTTGAAGCCACCATAATTGGTGCATGAAGCCTTGGACGAAATATACAAGATGCCACTTCATAAATTTCGTCCCGAGGCTATTTTAGGTGCTGCGTCACCTTATTATTGGGCCAGGCCCATGTAATTTCGAAATACATAAGTATAGGCTATTTTTAGAGTCCGTATGTGTGGGGAAACAAGAGATAGGGTTGATTTCGGACCCCTCCACCAAGGGCCACGAAATTCCCCCCTCTTCCTCCATATATACAGCCCTTAGGGCATCGTTTAGCCTTTGGGTTTTGTTTAGATTAAAAGTTCGCCATAGCTGCAACTTCGCGTACTTCGTTTGTGTTCAACGACCAGACAAAGGCGTCACAGAACCCCACCTTGATCAATAAAGCTTTCATCTTATATTCGCAATATCCAGATTGCAATCTTAGTTTCTTGCTTGTTCTTCGTTTGCTCGCAGGAAACAGACCCTCGTGGTCAGGTTGATCGTGCTCCGGCGTGGTCAATAACCTCTCGGAGTTGGTTTAGCGATTGCTAAGGCGCGACGTCCTCGCACGTTCGTAGTCGGATCGTCAAAGTCGACTTCCACCAAAGCGAAATCCACCATCTCATCGAAAGACGGGACACCTTTGCCTCTATCAACATTGGAGCAAGAACAAGCATGGAGATGATGGCATGCGCAAGGGGAACAAGAACGGAGTTACAAGTGATGATTTCAGGACTTTGAAGCCACCATAATGGGTGCATGAAGCCTTGGACGAAATATACAAGATGCCACTTCATAAATTTCGTCCCGAGGCTATTTTAGGTGCTGCGTCACCTTATTATTGGGCCAGGCCCATGTAATTTCGAAATACATAAGTATAGGCTATTTTTAGAGTCCGTATGTGTGGGGAAACAAGAGATAGGGTTGATTTCGGACCCCTCCACCAAGGGCCACGAAATTCCCCCCTCTTCCTCCATATATACAGCCCTTAGGGCATCGTTTAGACTTTGGGTTTTGTTTAGATTAAAAGTTCGCCATAGCTGCAACTTCGCGTACTTCGTTTGTGTTCAACGACCAGACAAAGGCGTCACAGAACCCCACCTTGAACAATAAAGCTTTCATCTTATATTCGCAATATCCAGATTGCAATCTCAGTTTCTTGCTTGTTCTTCGTTTGCTCGCAGGAAACAGACCCTCGTGGTCAGGTTGATCGTGCTCCGGCGTGGTCAATAACCTCTCGGAGTTGGTTTAGCGATTGCTAAGGCACGACGTCCTCGCACGTTCGTAGTCGGATCGTCAAAGTCGACTTCCACCAAAGCGAAATCCATCATCTCATCGAAAGACGGGACACCTCCGCCTTTATCAAGTGGTATCAGATTTCCAGGTTGCTCGGTGAGATTTTACAATTTTTCGTAGTTTAGATCGAGTCTGTTCTTCATACCTACAGTCCACGAAAAAGCCACAAAAAAAATTAGGGTTAGTTCATCATATCCGAACCAATCTGAGCCTTTGCATAATCTTTTTAGGGTTTTGTTTTGTTGAATTTGCGGTTGCATCGTCGTGTCTAGTTGCTGGTCTTAGAGTCTAGTCTTTTAGAGTTTCGAGTTCTGGTCATAAGTTGTCACGCCGCCGCCGCACCATCATCATCGCCCCTGCCATCTACCACCACCGCTTATCCGCCACCGCTCCGAATCCGTATCCATATACCACCACCAATCCGTGTCCATATACCACCACCGATCCATATCCATATACTACCACCGCTACCACCACCGCTGCCATATACCACCACCATATATCCACCACCAATCCGAGTTCCTTGCATATTAGGTTTGTTTTCGAGATCCATCTAGATTCCGATTCGTGTTTCCTTGCCGGAGTAGGTTTCGGAAAAAAGAAAAAAAAAGTCGGGTAGCCACGCTCCGTTTAGGCCCAAAATTTTTCGAAAACGCATTTTTCGAAAAAATTTCTGGCTATCCTATTTTTAGGTGTTTCTGAGTGTTTTGAGACAGGTGCCATTATAGGAAGTTTTTTTTGCCCCGTTTCCAGTTTTTGGGTCCGGGCAGTCAAAAAAAAAAATTGGTCGAAAAAATTTCGTGCCCATCCTGTCCGTTTGAGCTAGGAAGAGTTTTGAGACACTCGCCATTATAGTGATTTTTCGCAAAAAAAAAGCAGCGCTAAAGAAAAAAAAAGAGCGCAAAAAAAAAGAGCGATTTTTTTTTCAGAGTGTGCTTTTCCCTTGTTTCCTTGCCGCGCCGTGATTTTGTTGGTGTTCTAGGCTCGCGTCTCTAGCACAGTCTAGCCTAGGACCAGCACAGTACCGTCGTTGAGCGTTTATTCAACTTTGCATCTCTGAATTGATTATTGCTGACCCTTTTTGCTACCATACTATAAGCCTTCCCAGCTCCACATACATCTACGTCGTGTGTTTGACTCTCCCTGGTAATCGCTCTATCCAAGCTTTGAGAGTT
This sequence comes from Triticum dicoccoides, assembly GCF_002162155.2. NCBI lineage: Eukaryota > Viridiplantae > Streptophyta > Magnoliopsida > Poales > Poaceae > Triticum > Triticum dicoccoides. The sequence goes on from NC_041385.1 coordinate 52,773,770, forward strand.
TTTTGACTACAACGGTTGCCGATCACCGCCTGCTGCTGGGTAAGAACTGGTAAGAATTTGAGATTTGCTTGACGGATTTGTGATACACCACCACCACTTCTTAGTAGTCTGTAGGATCATATTCTTGTGTGTTTCTATTGCTGCTAAGCATGCCAGGATCACAAGCCGACGAGATTGACTGGGAGAACTTATCGAACAAGGAGCTTCATGATAAGTTTCAGCAAATGATGACTGAACAGGTACAAGATGTGCTGAACAATTTTGAAGAGGCCATGGAGAAGATCACTGGCCTTGAGAAGACGTTCGAAACAAAGCTCGATAACAGATTTAATGAACTGCTTGCGCGTCTTCCACCACCGGCTGCACCTGTCGCATCTCTGCAACAACAACAACTACGCCCCCTTCCGAATCAGTATGGACGAGCACAGCGTGTTCCTATTGTGCCAGGACAAAATTCTAGTGCCGCTGTTACTGCTGTTGGTGCTTCTTTGGCTCCTGCTACTGCTCCTGCTGGTACCCAGGAGGATGATGAGTATGCGGGCGATTATGAGGATGAGGTTGATCAAAATCAGATCTACGAGCAGCCACCAGCACCACCACCAGCAGGTCGACCTCAGGTATATATTCGTAATGGTAGGCCTGCACCACCACCTCAGGTACGAGATGATGTCCATATTCCTAAACTGAAATTGAATATTCCACCATTTGAGGGTAGATATGTTCCTGATATATATCTTACTTGGGAGTTAGAAACTGAACAACGATTTACATGTTTACAATATCCCGAGGAGAGACGGGTTGCTGCTGCTGTTTGTGCTTTCACTAGTTTTGCATGTGTATGGTGGTCTAAACATTGTAGATTATATCCTATTCCCGCTACTTGGGCTGCTTTGAAAATTGCTATGCGTACTCGTTGGGTTCCACCATATTATCAACGTGAATTGCTTCAAAAATTGCAGCGTTTAAGACAAGGAAAAAATTCTGTAGAAGAATATTATCAGGAATTACAAACTGGCATGATTCGATGTGGTATTGTTGAGGAGAATGAAGCTATGCTTGCACGTTTTCTGGGTGGATTAAATAGAGAGATTCAGACCATTCTAGACTATAAGGAGTATACTAATATCACTCGTTTATTCCATCTTGCTTGTAAAGCTGAACATGAAGTGCAGGATCGACAAGCATTGGCGCGAACTAACTTTTCTGCAGGCCGACCTTCATCATGGACACCGCGTGCATCTTCTACTTCAACTGCACCAGCACCTCAATTAGGTGCCTCCTCCAGTCGTGATACAAGAAAACAGGCACAACCACCATTATCTGCCAAGAGCGCACCTGCTGGGCCTGCACGGAGTTCTTCTTCTTCCATGGCATCAACAGGGCACACAAGTGATATTATTTGTCGTCGTTGTAAGGGAGGAGGTCATTATGTGAGGGAATGCAAATCTCCGCGTGTGATGATTGCTACCGCGGATGGTGGATATGAGTCCGCTAGTGACTATGATGAGGAGACTTTGGCTCTTATTACACGTGAAGAACATGGTGGAGATGATTCTGATCATGAGACGCAATACATGGCTCCTGAAGACGCTGACAGGTATGAATGTTTAGTTGCTCAACGTGTTTTGAGTGTGCAGGTCACACAAGCTGAGCAAAATCAGAGGCACAATTTGTTCCATACCAAGGGAGTTGTGAAGGAACGTTCTGTGCGCGTCATAATAGACGGAGGGAGCTGCAACAACTTGGCTAGCATGGAGATGGTGGAGAAGCTTTCTCTCACCACAAGACCACATCCACATCCTTACTACATCCAATGGTTCAACAACAGCGGCAAGGTTAAGGTAACACGTACTGTTCGTGTGCATTTTAGTATCTCTACATATGCTGATTATGTTGATTGTGATGTGGTACCTATGCAAGCATGTTCCTTATTACTTGGTAGACCATGACAATTTGATAAAAACTCTGTACACCATGGTAGAAACAATCACTATACTCTTGTTCATAAGGATAAAAATATTACTTTGCTTCCTATGACTCCTGATTCCATTTTGAAAGATGATATTAATAGAGCTAATAAAGCACAACAGGAGAAGAATAAGAGTGAAAATCAGATTGTGGCAAAAGAATTTGAGCAACAAATGAAGCCTAATAATAAACCATCTAGTGTTGCTTCTGAAATTAAATTGAAAAGTGCATGTTTATTTGCCACCAAATCTGATATTGATGAGCTAGATTTCAGCAAATCTGTTTGCTATGCTTTTGTGTGCAAAGAGGCATTATTTTCATTCGAGGACGTGCCTTCCTCTTTGCCTCCTGCTGTCACTAACATTTTGCAGGAGTTCGCTGACGTTTTTCCACAAGACGTGCCACCGGGATTACCGCCTATTGGAGGGATTGAGCATCAGATTGACTTAATTCCCGGTGCTTCACTGCCAAACCGTGCACCATACCGTACCAATCCAGAGGAGACGAAGGAGATTATGCGTCAAGAACAAGAGCTTCTCGACAAAGGTTATATACGCGAATCCCTTAGTCCTTGTGTTGTTCCTATTATTCTAGTGCCGAAAAAGGATGGTACATCACGTATGTGTGTTGATTGTAGAGGCATTAATAATATTACTATTCGTTATCGTCATCCTATTCCTAGGCTAGATGATATGCTTGATGAATTGAGTGGCTCTACAATATTCTCCAAAGTTGATTTGCGTAGTGGCTACCATCAAATTCGTATGAAATTGGGAGATGAATGGAAAACAACATTTAAAACTAAGTTTGGATTATATGAGTGGTTAGTCATGCCTTTTGGGTTAACTAATGCACCTAGTACTTTCATGAGATTAATGAACGAAGTTTTACGTGCTTTCATTGGACGATTTGTGGTAGTTTACTTTGATGACATATTGATTTATAGCAGATCTTTGGAAGAACATTTGGAATATTTACGTGCTGTTTTTATTGCTCTACGTGATGCACGTTTGTTTGGTAACCTTGGGAAGTGCACCTTTTGCACCGACCGAGTATCTTTTCTTGGCTATGTTGTTACTCCACAGGGAATTGAAGTTGATAAAGCCAAGATTGAAGCTATTGAGAGTTGGCCGCAGCCCAAAACGGTCACACAAGTGAGGAGTTTTCTTGGCCTCGCTGGATTCTATAGGCGTTTTGTGAGAGATTTCAGCACCATTGCTGCACCTCTCAATGAGCTTACAAAGAAAGATGTGCCTTTTCTTTGGGGTACTGCACAGGAAGAAGACTTCACGGTATTGAAAGATAAGTTGACACATGCTCCTTTACTCCAACTTCCTGATTTTAATAAGACTTTTGAGCTTGAATGTGATGCTAGTGGAATTGGATTAGGAGGTGTGTTATTACAAGATGGCAAACCTGTTGCATACTTTTCTGAAAAATTGAGTGGGCCTAGTCTGAATTATTCTACTTATGATAAAGAATTATATGCTCTTGTTCGGACTTTAGAAACATGGCAACATTATTTATGGCCCAAAGAATTTGTTATACATTCTGATCATGAATCTTTGAAACATATTAAAAGTCAAGCTAAACTGAATCGTAGACATGCTAAATGGGTTGAATTCATTGAGACTTTCCCTTATGTCATTAAACACAAGAAGGGAAAAGAAAATGTTATTGCTGATGCATTGTCTCGTCGCTATACTATGCTTTCACAACTTGACTTCAAAATATTTGGTTTGGAGACCATCAAAGATCAATATGTGCATGATGCTGATTTTAAAGATGTAATGCAGAATTGTAAAGAAGGAAGAATGTGGAACAAGTTTGTTGTTGACGATGGATTTGTGTTTCGTGCTAACAAGCTATGCATTCCAGCTAGCTCCGTTCGTCTTTTGTTGTTGCAGGAGGCGCATGGAGGAGGATTAATGGGACACTTTGGCGTGAAGAAGACGGAGGACGTACTTGCTACACATTTCTTTTGGCCAAAGATGAGACGGGATGTTGAGCGTTTTATTGCTCGCTGCACTACATGTCAAAAAGCTAAGTCACGACTCAATCCTCATGGTTTATATATGCCTTTGCCTGTACCTAGTGTTCCTTGGGAGGATATATCTATGGACTTTGTTTTAGGTTTACCTCGAACAAAGAAGGGGAGGGATAGCATATTTGTTGTCGTGGATAGATTCTCGAAAATGGCACACTTTATACCATGTCATAAAAGTGATGATGCTGTTAATGTTGCTGATTTTCTCTTTCGTGAAATTATTCGCTTGCATGGTGTGCCAAATACTATTGTTTCAGATCGTGATACTAAATTTCTTAGCCACTTTTGGAGATGTTTATGGGCTAAGTTGGGGACTAAACTGCTTTTTAGTACTACTTGTCACCCCCAAACTGATGGACAAACTGAAGTAGTCAATAGAACATTGTCTACTATGCTTAGGGCTGTTTTGAAGAATAATAAGAAAATGTGGGAGGAATGCTTGACTCATATTGAATTTGCTTATAATCGTTCATTGCATTCTACTACTAAGATGTGCCCTTTTGAAGTTGTGTATGGTTTCCTACCTCGTGCACCTATTGATTTGTTGCCTCTTCCATCTTCGGAGAAGGTTAATTTTGATGCTAAACAACGTGCTGAATTGATTTTAAAAATGCATGAGTTAACTAAGGAAAACATTGAGCGCATGAATGCTAAGTATAAACTTGCTGGAGATAAGGGTAGAAAACATGTTGTGTTTGCACCTGGAGATCTTGTTTGGTTACATTTGCGTAAGGATAGATTTCCTGATTTGCGCAAATCAAAGTTAATGCCACGTGCTGATGGTCCCTTTAAGGTGTTAGAGAAAATAAATGATAATGCATATAAACTTGAGCTGCCTGCAGATTTTGGGGTTAGTCCCACTTTTAACATTGCAGATTTGAAGCCTTATTTGGGTGAGGAAGATGAACTTCCGTCGAGGACGACTTCATTTCAAGAAGGGGAGGATGATGAGGACATCAATACAATTGTTACACCCACAGCCCCTGCTGCTATACATACTGGACCAATTACTAGAGCTCGTGCACGCCAACTAAATTACCAAGTACTTTCGTTTCTTGGTAATGATTCTAATGTTCATGAGAATATGATGCTGCCTAAATTGGATACATTTGTTTTGCTTACAAATGAAGGGCCTAGCTTCGAGAAGGATGAACATTGGAGCAAGAACAAGCATGGAGATGATGGCATGCGCAAGGGGAACAAGAACGGAGTTACAAGTGATGATTTCAGGACTTTGAAGCCACCATAATGGGTGCATGAAGCCTTGGACGAAATATACAAGATGCCACTTCATAAATTTCGTCCCGAGGCTATTTTAGGTGCTGCGTCACCTTATTATTGGGCCAGGCCCATGTAATTTCGAAATACATAAGTATAGGCTATTTTTAGAGTCCGTATGTGTGGGGAAACAAGAGATAGGGTTGATTTCGGACCCCTCCACCAAGGGCCACGAAATCCCCCCCTCTTCCTCCATATATACAGCCCTTAGGGCATCGTTTAGACTTTGGGTTTTGTTTAGATTAAAAGTTCGCCATAGCTGCAACTTCGCGTACTTCGTTTGTGTTCAACGACCAGACAAAGGCGTCACAGAACCCCACCTTGAACAATAAAGCTTTCATCTTATATTCGCAATATCCAGATTGCAATCTCAGTTTCTTGCTTGTTCTTCATTTGCTCGCAGGAAACAGACCCTCGTGGTCAGGTTGATCGTGCTCCGGCGTGGTCAATAACCTCTCGGAGTTGGTTTAGCGATTGCTAAGGCGCGACGTCCTCGCACGTTCGTAGTCGGATCGTCAAAGTCGACTTCCACCAAAGCGAAATCCATCATCTCATCGAAAGACGGGACACCTCCGCCTCTATCAAAAAGGGTCCAACCTGAAGACACAACAACGAAGATGAACAACGAACAGATCCGAGCAAATTCACCAAAGATAGATCCACCAGAGACACATGTCCACACACCCACCGATGATACTAGACGCATCAGCGGAACGGGGGCCAGACGGAGAGACCTTTATTCCATCTTCGGGGAGCCGTTGCCGTCTTGCCTTCCTGAGCAGGGCACAAACCCAAACAAAGCTAAAAAAAGATCTAAAAATGGAGCCCTCCTACTGGCAAGGGCCGAGATCCACTCCGCCTCCATGGCCCTAAGGCCACTGGAGACGGGACGGACTAGCGCCGGCGCCGGCGGGAGGCAGAGAACCCTAACTTTTTGGGAGGCGGCGGGTGACTATGTCGTGTACCAATCCATACACCAGTTGCCCTTGAGCCTTCCATATAAAGGGTTGTGCCATCACTACTAGGGAAAAGCCTAGCAGTAGCGTGGGTAAAAGGCCCAAGAGTAGTGCGGGCAGGCGCGCTACTGCTATAATGCTACAACTAACTTTTAGCAGTAGCGCGTTTTGGCCCGCGCTACTGCTATCTGTAGGTAGCAGTAGCGTTTGTTAGTATGACGCGTTGTGAATTACTCGCTACTGCTAAAATCATACCCCTCGCTACTGTTATTAGTTTTTTATTTTTTTCTGCTGCATATTTCTTTTGTATTTATACATTGTTATACAAATTTTGATATGGTAGCAATTAAGGGATTGTTATATCATTATGATCATGTTGAATTATCATATCATTAGATGGAAGAAACATGGATTAGATTCATGTGACCAAAAGTTGGTTCGTAGGACGACTAATCCAACTTTTGGTCACATAAATCTAATCTGTGTTTCTTCCACCAAATGATACACTACTAGGGAAAACCTTATACACAGCATCTTAGCAGTAGCGCTAGACAAAACAGGGCGCTACTGCTACTTAGTAGTAGCGTTTTCATTTAGACCGCGCTACTGTTACTACTTTAGCAGTAGGGCGTTCTGCTAAAGTGCGTTGCTGCTATACTTGTACTGGGGCGCAGATGGCTAGCCCCACTTAGCAGTAGCATGTATGCGTGACCAGTGCTACTTCTACGTCCCTTAGGAGTAGCGCGTATCCCTGAAACATGCTACTACTTACTTACCTTATCCTGCAGCGGTTCTCACTGCACCCTCTCACTCACTCTCGCTCTCACTCGCTCTCGCCCGCGCCGAACCCGTTGTCCGTCGCTGCCGCGCTGCTCCTTGTCGAGGTACTCCCTCCTCCCCCTCGTCCTCCAGCTGCCCTCCTCCCATCGCCCCTTCCTCCTCCTCCTCCGGCCGC
>NC_041385.1:52781342-52814901 GCF_002162155.2 Triticum dicoccoides
TTCTGTTTACACTGTAGTTTTTTACTATTGTATAATGTAGTTTTTTTACTGTTTTTAGTAAGTGTTTAAAATAACTAGTAAGTGAATTAATAAACTAGTTGAACTAGTTTGGTTTTAGTAAGAACTAGTTGAATTAATAGAACTAATGTATTTTTAGTAAGAAAAATAATATAACTAGTTGAACTAGTTTATTTTTAGAAACAACTAGTTTATTTCTATTTATAGTAAGTTTATTTTTAGTAAGAACTAGTTGAATTAATAGAACTAGTTGAACATGTCACATTTGTTGTTATTTTTTTAGTTTAAGCAATTATTCCCGCATCAACGTCGACGATGCCTATCCCGCATCCTCACCGTCGATACCCGTCGTTCGCTAGAATTTTAGTTGTATTAGTGATGTTATATGTATGATACTATTCGGGATGTATTAGTGATAATTTATAGGGTTATTGTTTTTGCAGAAATCAAGCAGCCCCTCCATCATCCCCGCCGTCGTCCCCGTCACCGACCCCCTCCGACCTCGAGGTGAGACCAGCCAAATCTCCATGTTAATATGAGTCCTATAAGATATGATGTAGATAAAAACATGTATATTTTGTGTTGCTCAAATAGGATATGTGGTTGCCCAAGTGGTCGGTCATGTTTGCAGGTTACACCTCTGAGTGGCCTATGTTCTGCCAGAGTGTTGATTAATTTCTGTTCCGGCAAATTTCAGGCGCTCGATATGTCCTGTTTTAGCAGAGGTCATGCCGGAATTTTTCGTGAATTTTGGCATGACTTGTGCTAGAATATGTAGGAAATATCGAGTGGCCTGGATTTTCTAGAAGGATAATTAAACAATATTTCGGGTTGACTTTAAGATGGTCGAGGCCGAAGAATCCCGACTGTTGTCGTGGGGGTCGTTTCTCCTTCTTCTCCGGGTGCTAGACCTTTGTTATGCACTAGGGGAAGGAGGAGTAACGACCATCACCGACGGTTGCAAATGTCAGAGAGGAATCAGTGAGGGAGAGTATCCACCATATATGAGAGGATAAAGAATCTCGACTATTGTCGTGGGGGTAGCTTCTCCTTCGTTCCCATGTGCTAGACAATTTGGTGTAATGCACTCGGGAACGAAAGGAGGAGCTACCATCACCGACGGTCGAATATGTACACCACGTGAGCTGAGAGTTTTCAAAAAAAGACTCGACAGACCCATAGTCAACCCGTGATGAATAATAATGATCTAAATTAGTTTTTATAGTACATATATTTAATTGTACAAGTTTAATCTTTGAATTATTAACATAGGAATTGTCGTTGGACGAAGAAGGTCCCGGGGAGTGCTCCTGGTGCGGCGACAACCGGGGTTTCTGCGACAGGCCTCACCTGGACGAAGTTCGGCGCTTCAACATTAAGCACGAGGAGGCCTTCGATTGTGAAACGGTACGCTACGACGCTAAGTGTTTTTTTCATAATTAAGCTCGACATCTACTACTTCAACGTGTAATTTTCATCTTTTACAATTCGACTAGCTTATCCCATGCCATGCAAGACGCTATGTCTTGGAGAGGATGCGTTTTGAAGATCATGAGAGGAATGAAACAAAGAATATTAACCTAAGGACCTATCATGGTATGGATTTTGAGGTAAATCTATACAATTCTGAGAGCGCATCCAATTTTGGTTGCCCGGGTTAGGAAGCACTTTGCAAGATGTATGATTTTCAAAAGGGTATGTTTGTCACCATGGATCTTGGTGATCCTGACATCGACCAAGAAAATTTGGACATTTGGGTTCTTGTTGATACGCTACCAATTCTACCGCTATGTGAGTTCCTCAAACATAGTTATTAAGTAATTTATATTGTTTATTTCAAAATAGTTGACAGCTTATTTCCATTGATAGCTTATTTTTATTCTTCAAAGAGTATGCGGAAGATGGTAGACAGAACCAACTACACCGATGGCTCTGAGTTAACTTATCGAGAGAAAAATCATCTGGTTGCATATTGTACTGAAATTGAGAATTACAATTCCTTTTATTGAACTCCTCCAAATTATGGTGAATACATGCCACTAGTGCATGTGTTGAACCACGATAACTTCCATGGAGATATCCTGGTAAGATTTTTTACTATTACGACATCCATGCATCTTTTGCATACTTCTAAAACTGAACTACATTGCTAACTACAAAGTTATTACTATGTTTTTCAACAGAAAATCCCGATGGATTGCATGCCTCATTTGATGTATCAGAATGGTCGCCTTGATGTTTTGAACATACAGCTAGGTCATCCTACGAATCTCACCTGTGCATACCGGATTTCTAAAAACGGTGAACACATGATAATCAAAGAATGGAGGAAATGTATGGACAGTCGTAAGGAGGTTCTTGGAAGCAACATTGTGCGAAAGGCAAGAATTGGAGACAGGATAATCTCCATTCTCCATAATGGAGAGTCAGGGGCTATCTTGTTTTATGTTATTTTACCTAAGATAATATAGTAGGTCCTAAGAGAATGTAGTAGGTCCTATGAGGTACAGTATGTTTATGAGAGTTGATGATGATGAGTAGGTGTGATTATGTCTAGTGACCAACTTGTATGTGATGTCTCATTGATGAAAACGATGATCATGAGGAGGTGTTATATGACAATGATGTATTATGATGATAAGTTGTTAATGATATGATGATGACGACGACGATGATGATATTTATTATATCATTGGGTGAAAGAACCGCGGATTAGTTTCAAGTGGATGTCCATCCACTTGAAACTAGTCCACGGTTCTTTCTCCCACTGATATAATAAATATCATCATCGTCGTCGTCATCCACTTGAAACTAGTCCACGGTTCTTTCTCCCACTGATGTAATAACTCATTATGATGTAAAATCATTCTCTAAATTGTTGCGGTATGAAAACTTGTATAAAGGTGTATGAATACAACATGAAATAAAAAAGAAATACAGAATAATAGTAGTAGCGCGTGCTAGGAGAAGTGCTACTACTAATTACCAGTAGCGCTCGTTGTAGAAAGCACTGCTACTATAAGTCGATATAGCACTAGCATGGTCCAACCCGCGCTACTGCTAACCTTTAGCTGTAGCGCCTTTCTAGTAGCGCGGGAACCGCGCTACTGATAGGCTTTAAACACGCGCTACTGCTAGGGTTTTCCCTAGTAGTGATATAATAACTCAACATGATCATAATAACTCATCATCATATTCATATAAGAACTCATACATCATCATAATCATTGTAATAATAACTCATCATCATAATCATATAGGAACTAGCACATCATTCTAGCGCAATGTGGCACGTAACTCATCATCATCATGATAACAACTCATCATCATAGTCATATACGAACTAGATTATCATTCTAGCACAGTGTAGCACATAACTACCTAAGACCTGCTACTCTCTCAAAGGTAAAATAACATAAAACAGGTAAACCCCTGATTCTCCATTATGGAGAATACAGATGAACCTGTCTCCCATTTGTGGGTTGCGCTTGATGTTGCCCCCAAATAGTTTTTCTGTGATCATTCAGAACTTTTCTCCAGTCTTTGATTGTGAGAATGCCATCACCTCGATGAATCGTGTATGCACTGAGGTGAAGCGTAGGACAAATTGGCCGTAAGATTATAATGTTCATGTCACTTTTCATTTTCATAAGATGAGATACACAATCCGCCGGGAGTTTCTATTGAAGAACATCACTTAGCATAATGTAGTTTACCTTAAGAAGAATATATGCAAAAAATGCACTGGTGACATAATAGGAAAAATCTTACCATGATATGTTGATGGATGTTAACGTAGTTCAACATGTGCATTAGTGGCACATATTGACCATAACTTGGAGGGATATGATGATTCGTCTTAAAAGTCTCAACATCATTAATCCATGAAAATGATTTATCTCCTCGCAAGTTAGCTCAGACCCATAACTGTAGCAGGTTTTGTCTACTACTTTCCATACATTTTTTGAAGAATGGAAATAAGCTGTCAACTATTTTTAAATAAGCAATATAAATTACTTAATAAATATGTTTGAGAAACTCACATAGAGGTAGAAGTGGAAGCGTATCAACATCGACCCAAATATCGATATTATCTTCGTCGATGTCATCTTCAGGATCACCAAGATGAAAGGTGACATGTATACCCTCCTGAAAACCATAAGCCTTGCACAGTGCTTCCCAATTCAAGCAACCAAAATGGGAGTAGCTCTCTGCATTGTATAGCGTTACAGGCAAAAGCATAACTAAAAGTGCGTTAAGTCGACTAGAGGGGGGTGAATAGGCGATTTTTACAAATTCTTCACTGAGGAATTTCAGGGTGAGGGAATTCCTAAGTCACGAACTACAAGCAGCGGAATAAGTACTCAGGTATAAGCATAACAGAGCAATATCATAGTCATCGTGATGAAATGAAAGACAAACACAGAGTACAGAAAGCGTAAACACAGAATAAGCAAGTCGAAGACAATGTGACTAAAGAAATTTGATTGAGGAAATAGAGAAAGTCTTCAGTCAAAATCTTCAAACAATAATAATCAGGTTCATCAACACATGAATGAGGAAATGAAAGGGTTGAGGAAAAAGAACCAGTAGGCTTGGTGAAGACAATGATTTGGTAGACCAGTTCCAACTGCTGTGGCAGTTGTACGTTTGGTTGGAGCGGGTGAGTATTTAAACTCGTGGACACACAGTCCCAGACACACAGTCCTCACCGTATTCTCCTTGTGCTAAGATCACATAGACCTCGCCCAACACTCATGGTAAGTCTTCACAGGTGACTTCCAAACCTTCACAGACTTGGTCACTCGGCGATCCACAATTCCTCTTGGATGCTCAGACCATGACGCCTAACCGTCTGGAGGATACACAGTCCTCAAAGGTAACAAGCGTCAGTTCCACACAGGAACAATCTCTTCAGTGATGCTCAATCACTTTGGGTTTGTAGGTTTGGGTTTGGGATTTGGGTTTTCCTCACTTGATGGTTTCGCTCAAAGTCCTCGGAGGATGGGATGCTCTCAATTGTCAAGTGTTAGTTTCTCTCGGAGCAGCCAACCAACTAGTGGTTGTAGGGGGCGGCTATTTATAGCCTAAGGAGCAACTCGACATGATAAGACATAAATACCATGCAATGATATGACCGTTAGGTGGTAGGATATTTTGGACAGCTAGCGCGTAGCACAGCAACGGCCGATTTGAGGTTCGAATTCCTCAGGGCTATCATGTTCCTCACTATGTCGGCAATCCGCACTGGCGAATTCCTAACTCCTCAGTCAGAACAAATTCCTCAGAGACCAGAAGAACTTCATCTCTGTCACTGAAGAAATTGACTGAACTAATATGAGATTTCTAATGGCTTCACTCGAAAGGATTGGGCAGGTGTGGGATTTTAAGATGAGCATCACTTGGAAATCAGTTTCCTTAGTATTACCTCGACCCCCTTTAACAGTACAGTGTTTCCTATGACTCACGAAAGAGAAAATGAAACTACAAAAACAAAAGTCTTCACGCTTCATAATCCTCATTGACTTATAGGGGTCGACTTTCACTATAAATATCAAACTCCTCATTGACTTATAGAGCCTGTGTACACTCACAAACATATTAGTCCCTTAACATATAAGTCCTCAATACACCAAAATCACTAAGGGGCACTAGATGCACTTACAATCTCCCCCTTTTTGGTGATTGATGACAATATAGGTTAAGTTTTCAATGGGGATAAACATATGAATTGAAAGTGCTCGTTATTGAGGAATTTTTTTGCAAGATATAGAGGAACTCCCCCTAAAGACGTGCATCATGAGGAATTTGCTTTTGAAGCAATGCACATTTGAACAGCAGAATCATGGATATCTCCCCCTATATCTTGTAATTCATACACGCATTTAACATATTGAATGAAGAATTGGAAATGCATGATGAAATATGGTGACTGATGTAATTCAGCATGCGTGCATAACATATATGAGGAAATAGCATGCAGAAAAACATAGCAAAAGTATCAGGTCACCATTGGACTTAATTTTACAACTTGATCAACAAACACTTCAGAAGAGCGAGAGTTGCAACTTAAGAAAAATGCCCATATAGATAGACCCGCTTGAAGACTAACTCAAATTTCTCCCCCTTTGTCATCAAATGACCAAAAGGGACGAAAAATGAGGATTAACGCCCATGAAGAATATCATCACGAGGTTGATGGAGGAGCGCCAGCATTGTTGGGTTCAGTTGTTGGAGTAGGGCCTGCCGCAGTGTCATCCAAGTCTTCATTTTCATCGGTCTCGCGTGATGAAGAAAATAAGCTGGCCTACAAGGGAGGTGTTGGGGATCGTTGCAGAAAATAAAAAATTTCTACGCATCACCAAGATCAATCTATGGAGTAACTAGCAACGAGAGAGAGAGAGGAGTGCATCTTCATACCCTTGAAGACCGCAAGACGGAAGCGTTACAAGAACACGGATGAGGGATTCATACTCGAAGCGATTCAGATCGCGGTGGATTCCGATCTTAGCACCGAACAATGGCACCTCCGCATTCAACACACGTGCAGCCCGGTGACGTCTCCTGCGCCTTGATCCAGCAAGGAGGAGGGAGAGGTTGAGGAAGAGGGCTCCAATAGCAGCATGACGGCGTGGTGGTGATGGAGAGGCAGTACTCCGGCAGGACTTCGCCAAGCTCTTGCGGAGGAGGAGAGGTGTTTGGGAGGGGAGGGGCTGCGCCTTAGGTGTGTTGCTGCAGCCCTCCCCTCACCCCTCTATTTATAGGAGAAGGGGGAAGGGGGCCGACCCCCTCTAGATGAGATCTAGAGGGGGGGCGGCCAAGGGGAGGGGGCTTGCCCCCCAAGCAAGGGGGGCGCCCCCTTTAGGGTTCCCCCGCCCCCGCCCCAACCCTAGGCGCATGGGCCCAAGGGGGGGATGCGCCCAGCCCTCCAAGGGCTGGTTCCCTTCCCACTACGGCCCATGAGGCCCTCCGAGAGACGTGACCCCTCCCGGTGGACCCTCGGAATCCCTCCGGTGGCCCCGGTACAATACCGGTATGCCCCCGAACTTTTCCGGTGACCGTATGACAACTTCCCATATATAAATCTTCACCTCCGGACCATTCCGGAACTCCTCGTGACATCCGGGATCTCATCCGAAACTCCTAACAATATTCTATAATCACATACAATTCTTCCTAATAACCCTAGCATCATCGCACCTTAAGTGTGTAGACCCTACGGGTTCGGGAATCACGCAGACATGACTGAGACAGCTCTTTGGCCAATAACCAACAGAGGGATCTGGATACCCATGTTGGCTCCCACATGTTCCATGATGATCTAATCGGATGAACCACGACATCTAGGATTCAAGTAATCCCGTATGCAATTCCCTTTGTCAATCGGTACGTTACTTGCCCGAGATTCAATCGTCGGTATCCCAATACCTCGTTCAATCTAGTTAGCGGCAAGTCAATTTACTCACTACATAATGCATGATCCCGTGACTAACCACTTAGTCACATTGAGCTCATTATGATGATGCATTATCGAGTGGGCCCAAAGATACCTCTCCGTCATACGAAGTGACAAATGCCAGTCTCGATTCGCGCCAACCCAACAGACACTTTCGGAGATACCTGTAGTGCAACTTTATAGTCACCCAGTTACGTTTTGAAGTTTGGTACACCCAAAGCACTCCTACGGTATCCGGGAGTTACAAAATCTCATGGTCTAAGGAAATGATACTTGACATTAGAAAAGCTTTAGCAGACGAACTACATGATCTTGTGTTATGCTTTGTATTGGGTCTTGTCCATCACATCATTCTCCTAATGATGTGATCTTGTTATCAATGACATCCAATGTCCATAGACAGGAAACCATGACCATCTGTTGATCAACGAGCTAGTCAACTAGATGCTCACTAGAGACATGTTGTGGTCTATGTATTCATACATGTATCACTGTTTCCGGTTAATACAATTATAGCATGAACAATAGACAATTATCATGAACAAGGAAATATAATAATAATCATTTTATTATTACCTCTAGGGCATATTTCTAATAGTCTCCCACTTGCACTAGAGTCAATAACCTAGTTACACTGTGATGAATCGAAAACCCATAGAGTTCTGGTGTTGATCATGTTTTGCTCGCGGAAGAGGTTTAGTCAATGGATCTGCAACATTCAGATCTGTGTGCACTTTGCAAATATCTATGTCTCCATCTTGAACATTTTCACGAATGGAGTTGAAGCAACGCTTGATGTGAAACCTGGGCTCCTTGGCAAGGGCAATAGATCCAGTGTTGTTACAGAAGAGAGTGATCGGCCCCGACGCATTGGGAATAACTCCTAGGTCGGTGATGAACTCCTTCATCCAGATTGCTTCATGTGCTGCCTCCGAGGCTGCCATGTACTCCGCTTCACATGTAGATCCCGCCACAACTCCGAGGTTTGTGACTTGGAGTCATCCAGATCTGTGTCGAAGCTAGAATCGATGTAACCCTTTACGACGAGCTCTTCGTCACCTGCATAAATGAGAAACATATCCTTAGTCCTTTTCAGGTACTTCAGGATATTCTTGACCGCTATCCAGTGTTCCATGCCAGGATTACTTTGGTATCTTGCTACCAAACTTACGGCAAGGTTTACATCAGGTCTGGTACATAGCATGGCATACATAATAGACCCTATGGCCAAGGCATAGGGGATGACACTCATATTTTCTTTATCTTCTGCCGTGGTCGGGGATTGAGCCGAGCTCAATTTCACACCTTGCAACAGAGGCAAGAACCCCTTCTTGGACTGATCCATATTGAACTTCTTCATTATCTTATCAAGGTATGTGCTTTGTGAAAGACCTATGAGGCGTCTCGATTTATCTCTATAGATCTTGATGCCTAATATATAAGGAGCTTCTCCAAGGTTCTTCATTGAAAAACACTTATTCAAGTAGGCCTTTATGTTGTCCAAAAGTTCTATATCATTTCCCATCAAAAGTATGTCATCCACATATAATATGAGAAATGCTACAGAGCTCCCACTCACTTTCTTGTAAACGCAGGCTTCTCCATAGGTCTGCATAAACCCAAATGTTTTGATCATCTCATCAAAGCGAATGTTCCAACTCCGAGATGCTTGCACCAGCCCATAGATGGATCGCTGGAGCTTGCATACCTTGTTAGCATTCTTGGGATCGACAAAACCTTCCGGCTGCATCATATACAATTCTTCCTTAAGATAGCCGTTATGGAATGCTGAGTTGACGTCCATTTGCCATATCTCATAATCATAGTATGCGGCAATTGCTAACATGATTCGGACGGACTTCAGCTTCGCTACGGGAGAGAAAGTCTCGTAGTAGTCAACCCCTTGAACTTGTCGATAACCCTTAGCGACAAGTCGAGATTTATAGATGGTAACATTACCATCCACGTCCGTCTTCTTCTTAAAGATCCATTTATTTTCTATCCCTCGCCGATCATCAGGCAAGTCTATCAAAGTCCATACTTTGTTTTCATACATGGATCCTATCTCGGATTGCATGGCTTCGAGCCATTTGTTGGAATTTGGGCCCGCCGTCGCTTCTTCATAGTTCGAAGGTTCACCGTTGTCTAACAACATGATTTCCAGGACAGGGTTGCCATACCATTCTGGTGTGGAACGTGTCCTTGTGGACCTACGAAGTTCAGTAGTAACTTGATCCGAAGTACCGTGATCATCATCATTAAATTCCTCTCCAGTCGATGCAGGCACCACAGGAACATCTTCCCGAGCTGCGCTACTTACCGGCTAAAGAGGTAGTACTTCATCAAGTTCCACCTTCCTCCCACTTACTTCTTTCGAGAGAAACTCTTTCTCTAGAAAGGAACCATTCTTGGCAACAAAGATCTTGCCTTCGGATCTGAGGTAGAAGGTATACCCAATGGTTTCCTTAGGGTATCCTATGAAGACGCATTTTTCCGACTTGGATTCGAGCTTTTCAGGTTGAAGTTTCTTGACATAAGCATCGCGTCCCCAAACTTTTAGAAACGATAGCTTAGGTTTCTTTCCAAACCATAATTCATACGGTGTCGTCTCAACGGATTTAGACGGTGCCCTATTTAAAGTGAATGCAACTGTCTCTAAAGCGTATCCCCAAAATGATAGTGGTAAATCGGTAAGAGACATCATAGACCGCACCATATCCAATAGAGTGCGATTACGACGTTCGGACACACCGTTACGCTGAGGTGTTCTAGGCGGTGTGAGTTGTGAAACAATTCCACATTTCCTTAAGTGCGTACCAAACTCGTGAGTTAAATATTCTCCCCCATGATCTGATCGTAAGAACTTTTTTTCTGTCACATTGATTCTCTACCTCATTCTGAAATTCCTTGAACTTTTCAAAGGTCTCAGACTTGTGTTTCATTAAGTAGACATACCCATATCTACTTACGTCATCAGTGAGGGTGAGAACATAACGATAGCCACCGCGAGCCTCAACGCTCATTGGACCGCACACATCAGTATGTGTAATTTCCAATAAGTTGGTTTCTCGCTCCATTGTTCCGGAGAACGGAGTCATGGTCATTTTCCCCATGAGGCATGGTTCACACGTGTCAAATGATTCGAAATCAAGAGACTCCAAAAGTCCATCTGCATGGAGCTTCTTCATGCGTTTGACACCAATGTGACCAAGGCGGCAGTGCCACAGATATGTGGGACCATCATTATCAATCTTACATCTTTTGGTACTCACACTATGAATATGTGTAACATCACGTTTGAGATTCATTAAGAATAAACCATTGACCAGCGGGGCATGACCATAAAACATATCTCTCATATAAATAGAACTACCATTATTCTTGGATTTAAATGAGTAGCCATCTCGTATTAAACGAGATCCAGATACAATGTTCATGCTCTGGCACTAAATAACAATTATTGAGGTTTAAAACTAATCCCGTAGGTAAATGTAGAGGTAGTGTGCCGACGACGATCACATTGACCTTGGAACCTTTCAAGACGCGCATAGTCACCTCATCCTTCGCCAGTCTCCGCTTATTCCGCAGCTCCTGTTTTAAGTTACAAATATGAGCAACCGCACCGGTATCAAATACCCAGGAGCTACTACGTGTACTGGTAAGGTACACATCAATAACATGTATATCACATATACCTTTGGTGTTGCCGGCCTTCTTATCCGCTAAGTACTTAGGGCAGTTCCGCTTCGAGACCATTCCCCTTGCAATAAAAGCACCCAGTCTCAGGTTTGGGTCCGTGCTTTGGCTTTTTCCGGGCAACTGCCTTACCGGGCGCGGCAACTCCTTGTCGTCCTTCTTCAAGTTCTTCTTACCCTTGCCTTTTTTGAAACTAGTGGTTTTATTGACCATCAACACTTGATGTTCCTTTTTGATTTCTACCTCTGCTGATTTCAGCATTGAAAATACCTCAGGAATAGTTTTCACCATCCCCTGCATATTTTAGTTCATCACAAAGCTCTTGTAGCTAGGTGGGAGCGACTGAAGGATTTTGTCAATGACCGCCTCATCCGGGAGGTTAATGTCCAGCTGGGACAAGCGGTTGTGCAACCCAGACATTTTGAGTATGTGCTCGCTGACAGAACTATTTTACTCCATCTTACAATTGTAGAACTTGTCGGAGACTTCATATCTCTTGACCCGAGCATGATCTTGGAAAACCATTTTCAGCTCCTGGAACATCTCATATGCTCCGTGTTGCTCAAAACACTTTTGGAGCCCCGGTTCTAAGATGTAAAGCATGCCGCACTGAACGAGGGAGTGATCATCAACACACGACTGCCAAGCGTTCATAATGTCTTGGTTCGCTGGGACGGGTGCTTCACCTAGTGGTGCTTCTAGGACATATGCTTTCTTGGAAGCTATGAGGATGATCCTCAAGTTTCGGACCCAGTCCGTATAGTTGCTACCATCGTCTTTCAGCTTGGTTTTCTCTAGGAACGCGTTGAAGTTGAGGTTGACATGAGCATGGGCCATTTGATCCTACAAGACATTTTGCAAAAGTTTTAGACTAAGTTCATGATAATTAAGTTCATCTAATCAAATTACTTAATGAACTCCCACTCAGATAGACATCCCTCTAGTCATCTAAGTGATACATGATCCGAGTCAACTAGGCCGTGTCCGATCATCATGTGAGACGGACTAGTCATCATCGGTGAACATCTTCATGTTGATCGTATCTTCTATACGACTCATGTTCGACCTTTCGGTCTCTTGTGTTCCGAGGCCATGTCTGTACATGCTAGGCTCGTCAAGTCAACCTACGTGTTTTGCATGTGTAAATCTGGCTTACACCCGTTGTATGCGAATGTAGAATCTATCACACCCGATCATCACGTGGTGCTTCGAAACAACGAACTTTCGCAACGGCGCACAGTTAGGGGAAGCACTTTCTTGAAATTATTATGAGGGATCATCTTATTTACTATTGTCGTTCTAAGCAAATAAGATGCAAAAACATGATAAACATCACATGTAATAAAATAGTGACATGATATGGCCAATATCATTTTGCTCCTTTTGATCTCCATCTTCGGGGTGCCATGATCATCAGCGTCACCGGCATGACACCATGATCTCCATCATCATGATCTCCATCATCGTGTCTCCATGAAGTTGTCTCGCCAACTATTACTTCTACTACTATGGCTAACGGTTTAGCAATGAAGTAAAGTAATTACATGGCGTTATTCAGTGACACGCAGGTCATACAATAAATAAAGACAACTCCTATGGCTCCTGCCGGTTGTCATACTCATCGACATGCAAATCGTGATTCCTATTACAAGAACATGATCAATCTCATACATCACATATATTTCATTCATCACATCCTTTTTGGCCATATCACATCACAAGGCATATGCTGCAAAAACAAGTTAGACATCCTCTAATTGTTGTTGCATGTTTTTACGTGGCTACAGTAGGGTTCTAGCAAGAACGTTTCTTACCTACGCCAAAACCACAACGTGATATGCCAATTTCTATTTACCCTTCATAAGGACCCTTTTCATCGAATCCGATCCGACTAAGGTGGGAGAGACAGACACCCGCTAGCCACCTTATGCAACTAGTGCATGTCAGTCGGTGGAACCTGTCTCACGTAAGCGTACGTGTAAGGTCGGTCCGGGCCGCTTCATCCCACGATGCTGCCGAAACAATATAAGACTAGTAGTGGAAAGTAAATTGACAAAATCTACGCCCACAACAAAATTGTGTTCTACTCGTGCATGGAAACTACGCATAAACATGGCTCTGATACCACTGTTGGGGATCATTGCAGAAAATAAAAAATTTCTACACATCACCAAGATCAATCTATGGAGTAACTAGCAACAAGAGAGAGAGGAGTGCATCTTCATACCCTTGAAGACCGTGAGACAAAAGCGTTACAAGAACGCGGACGAGGGAGTCGTACTCAAAGCGATTCATATCGCGGTGGATTCTGATCTTAGCACCGAACAACGACACCTCCGCGTTCAACACACGTACAGCCCGGTGACGTCTCCCGCGCCTTGATCTAGCAAGGAGGAGGGAGAGGTTGAGGAAGAGGGCTCCAATAGTAGCACGACGGCGTAGTGGTGATGGAGAGGCAGTACTCCGGCAGGGCTTCGCCAAGCTCTTGCAGAGGAGGAGAGGTGTTGGGGAGGGGAGGGGCTGAGCCTTAGGTGTGTTGCTGCAGCCCTCCCCTCGCCCCTCTATTTCTAGGAGAAGGAGGAAGGGGGCCGGCCCCCTCCAGATGAGATCTAGAGCGGGGGGGCAAGGGGAGGGGGCTTGCCCCCCAAGCAAGGGGTCGGGACGCCCTCTTTAGGGTTTCCCCCCCAACCCTAGGCGCATGGGCCCAAGGGGGGTGCGTCCAGCCCTCCAAGGGCTGGTTCCCTTCCCACTACGGCCCATTAGGCCCTCCGAGAGAGGTGGCCCCTCCCGGTGGACCCCCGGAGCCCCTCCGGTGGCCCCGGTACAATACTAGTATGCCCCCGAACTTTTCTGGTGATCGTATGACAACTTCCCATATATAAATCTTCACCTCCGGACCATTCCGGAACTCCACGTGACATCCGGGATCTCATCCAAAACTCTGAACAACATTCGGTAATCACATACAATTCTTCCTAATAACCCTAGCGTCATCGAACCTTAAGTGTGTAGACCCTACGGGTTCGGGAATCACGCAAACATGACCGAGATAGCTCTCCGGCCAATAACCAACAGCGGGATCTGGATACCCATGTTGGCTCCCACATGTTCCACGATGATCTCATCGGATGACCATGATGTCGAGGATTCAAGTAATCCCGTATGCAATTCCCTTTGTCAAACAGTACGTTACTTGCTTGCGATTCGATCATCGGTATCCCAATACCTCATTCAATCTCGTTACCGGCAAGTCACTTTACTTGTTACATAATGCATGATCCTGTGACTAACCACTTAGTCACATTGAGCTCATTATGATGATGCATTACCGAGTGGGCCCAGAGATACCTCTCTGTCATACGAAGTGAAAAATCCAGTCTCAATTCGCGCCAACCCAACAGACACTTTCGGAGATACCTGCAGTGCACCTTTATAGTCACCCAGTTACGTTGTGACGTTTGGTACACCCAAAGTACTCCTACGGTATCCGGGAGTTACACAATCTCATGGTCTAAGGAAATGATACTTGACATTAGAAAATCTTTAGCAGGCGAACTACACGATCTTGTGCTATGCTTAGTATTGGGTCTTGTCCATCACACCATTCTCCTAATGATGTGATCTCGTTATCAATGACATCCAATGCCCATAGTCAGGAAACCATGGCCATCTGTTGATCAACGAGCTAGTCAACTAGAGGCTCACTAGGAACATGTTGTGGTCTATGTATTCACACATGTATCACTGTTTCTGGTTAATACAATTATAGCATGAACAATAGACAATTATCATGAAAAAGGAAATATAATAATAATCATTTTATTATTGCCTCTAGGGCATATTTCCAACAGGAGGAACGTTGACTTTCTTGAATTTCTTCGCCGTGGCTTAGACCATTTAAAGTCCTGCTTGAAGCCCATCTGCTGAAGATCTTCATCGCTCTCGAGATGATTCAGAATAGCCCAGGTGCGATAAAATACTTCATGGAGGTAGTAGTGGTTTTTCTTCACTAAATTATGCGTGGTAGTCATGTTGTGAAGAATTGAACCAAACTGACGCTTGACCCATTTGTGATTGTGATCGACCTTCTGATGAAGACTGAGGAGAAGCTCATGATCATTTATCACCCTTGGAGCTGTCCCTTGAAGATTTTGCTTGGATGCATTGGCAGAGTCATGAGTGGCAGAGTCATCATTGGTGGAGTAGCATGCAGCTTTGCAGAGCTGTCCATCCAATGGACGAATGCCTTCATCAACAAGTGCAGTGGCCTTGCCCTTTTCATCAGCCGGGAAAACGTCCGCTTGAGGACTTCAATGGGGGGCAAGTAGCTGCCATGGTTGAGTGTGTCAGCCTTGTAATTGATTAAAGACCTTGATCCGAGGAATCTCATAATCCAGGGAGCGTAAGGCTTCAATTCAAAAGGAGATAGTACAACATTTGCCATAGTCTGCATGAAGAAGTCATGGTAGTTTATTGGGATACCATGCACGATATTAAAAAGTAGATTCTTCATGATGCCAACGACTCCTTCTTCATTTGAATCGTGGCCTTCGATTGGACTCAATGTCTTGGTCAGAATGCGATAGATAGTCCGTGGCACATATAGCAATTCCTTCATGAGGAATTTGGTCCTTGGGGCTAGAACGGGCTTCAGTGGCTTCATCAACACTTGCATGTAGTGATCGGACAGCTCAGGTTCATGATATATACGACGAGCACCTTCAAGGGGAGGACTGACAGGAAAGGTATGAAGAAATTCAGAGGCTGGTGCTTTGAAGTGAGTGTTCTCTGTCATCCAGTCCAACACCCAAGAATTTACATCTTCAACATTTCTGGTGATGTGCAGTGTCGCGTAGAGCTGAAGAATGAATTCTTCATTCCAATCACATATATCGTTGCAGAAGTTGAGCAGTCCATCATCATGAAGAACACCGAGGACTGGTGTGAAGCACGACAGCGATTCCATGTCCACATGAGGAATATGCTCATGGTCTAAGACTTTGTCCTTATCAAAGAGCAGTGAAGAATAGAAGTTTGCTTGACTGGCAGTCCAGAAGAGCTTCCTTCTAAGACAACCAGAGTCATATAGTTTGTAGTCTGTGAAGAACTCATGCTCATGGAAGAAGTCATCAGCTTTGAACTTTGGGGTCTTTGAGAATGGATTCTTCGGCTTCGGCTGACGAATATCAGTCAATTGCAGCACAACTTCAGGAATCACAGTCTCAGGAACCACAGGCTGAGGAATTTCAGTTTCTGCTTCAGTAGCAGCCTGGGTCTCCATTTCTTCAGCAGCTTTATCATCAGCACTAGTGGTTGGAATATCTTCAGGAATGGAAGGAGTAGTGCGAGTTTCATCAGAGCCCATTTGAACTTCAGTATGCACTAGGGACTGAGGAATTTGTTGCAGTGGCGTGAACAAGGGAGAGTTGGGGTTATAACTTTCCCAAAAGTCATCATTCATCACAGGTGTGGTGCTCCCAATGTCCATGTCTTCATCTTCTTCCATTTCTTCAATGCCTGCCTCTTCAGCTATGAACTGAGGCATGGGCGATGATACAAATGGGGTTGAAGTGACATTGTCAACTTCAATTTTTTCATCCATCTGCTCTGTCGAAGTAGCAGAAGAATTTTCTTCATTGGATTCACTTGGAATCACATAGTCTTCACCAAAAGGAATGATTTCCTTTAATGGCATGCTTGAGAGAGGAACATCATCAGTTGGATTTTCAAGTGAGCTGGTTAAAATCTTTGCCTTCTTAGGAGCAGAAGATTCTGAGGAAGCAGATGCTTTCCTTTTCTTCAGTGCAGCTTGCTTCGTAGCCTTTGTTTTCTTCACTTCCAAAGCAGAAGGAAGAATTGGACTTGGTGTTGGCATTGGTGGAGGAGGAGCAGAGGAAATTGGAGCAATTTCTTCAGGAATAACTGATACAGTTGTCCTGGCTTGTTCAGTTTCTTCGGGCGCAACTTCAAATGCTTCAGCTGGCCTGACTTGTTCTTCAGGCGCAACACTAGTGGTTGCCCTGCTAATTTCTTCAGCGGCTAGAATTGCTTCATCAGCCCTGCTACTTGCAGTTTCATTAGCAGCCTGATTTTCATCAGTGGTGCTGGCATGTTCTTCAGTTGGATGTGCAGATGCTTCAGCCTGAGGTTTCAATGTGCGTTGGAGTAGCATCATTGAAAGAATCTGACTTTGGCTCCCAGCCATTCTGCCTTGTAGGCGTTAAATTCATCACTGAGCTTTTTGATCTCATATTGCAGAGCGATAAGTTGTTTAGGTGATAGCGTAAGAACGTTGTCCTTCAGAAAGCGTTGTTTCTTGTACTGGGCTTTCTTCACTAGCCTGGCTTGCTCATATTTCCATTTCTCTTCAGAGATGAAAGCCGTCAACATGTGACTTTGACCAGGTGTGAGGTTTAACTCTGGCAGGGGAGTGTTTGGGTCATTGTGCGAGAGGTCAATGAAGTCCAAGATCTTCTTCGGATCCAACAGGAGGGGCACATCACTACCCTTGGCTCTAGCGGCCCTTTGTTGTCTATCCTTGATGATTTCAGCTAATTCTTCATCATCAGCTTTGTCATCATCTAACGGTACTTGGAAGGCAACTTGCTTGTTGTGAGTACTTGGTCTAGTGCCTCGTCCAGCAGTGGCCTTGGTCTTCAGCAAAGTGGGGCCTTTTGAAGACTGAGGAGGAGCTGAAGAACTTGAGATGCCTGTTGTCCTTTGGCAAGTGGCGAGATGCGCAGGTGCTGAGGACTCTGCCGGAGGAGCTAAGGGTTTTGCAACCATAGGAATTTTAGCAGCTTGAGGAATATGCCATGAGGGCATAGATGACCTTGGCCTCGAGGGCATTGCTGAACTTGGTCGTGAGGGCATTGCTGAGGAAGGTGGTTTGCAAGCAGGCTTCTTAGGCATAGCGTTCTTGCTTGTGGAGGCCTCAGCAGCGGCAGCAGCACAGTCTTCATTGAATTTCCTCACTGCTTCTTTGGCCTGTTTGGCTAACTTGGCTTGCCGCTTGGCCCATTCATCAGCATAGTCCTCACTACGCTTGATGCTAGTGGGATCAGCAATTTTGCCAGGTGCCAACGGAGGTCTTGGGCAAGTAGGGTTTAGAATGAATTTCTTCATGTACTTTGGAGTAACATATCTGTACTCCCTCCATTCCCGTGCACATCTTTGTTCAATTTTTTGTATGCGCACCTTGCGCTCATTCCTCGTTTCCTTACCATGAGTTGCGTCATCAGGTGTGCAATACCATGCATAGATGTAAGCAGGTATCTCAAAAGCAGTGTTGACTTCCAGTTTCTTCCCTCACTTCTGAGGTTTCTTGCCATCTGCCATTTTCTTCAGCTGAGGAATTTGAACTATTGAGTTCTCTGAAGAAGTATGCAGCTTATCTTCAAGGAACGCTGCAAATGAGTTAAGTTGATGAGAACCTAGTGATTCAACAGCACACATGTGTACCTGTGAACAAAGTATAGGTGCGAAGAATTTGGAGAGGTCATATGCGTTCTCAAAAGTTTTTTCAAAATGGAACAAGTTTGAGGAAATTGACCACATATGTCTTGAAGAATTTCACTAAGCGTTCTTTGACTTAGGTTCCAGAGTTGTGTGGATTGTGAAATTCACACAGTTGAGGAATCTTGAGGAAAACCTTCACTTAGAGAAACAGATCAAGAACATATGATTGTGTGAGGTGTTTAAAGTGTGGAAGTTGAAGAATAAACACCTTTTGAAGATTTTATGGAAATCATCAGAATCAACAAAGGCAGTAAAAGTAACTTTTAATTACCCTTGACGAAGAACACGATGAACTGAGAGTGTAGATTGGAAGTTTGTCGGTCCAGATCTTCCATGCTCTAAGTTGGCAAAGGAAGACAGCTACGGCGGCGGCGGAGTGAAGATTTCCGCGGCCGGCGCGAGTACGATGGCGACGAGGTCGAGGCAGTGAAGCTCTTCCTCACCGACGAATGAAGGTAGCGGCGGCGCTAGGGCTTGAGAGCTCGAGCGAGGGGAGTGAGATCGAGCAGGGTAAATGCAGTCTGAGGAGGGTGAGGGGCATTTATAGCCGAGGTGAAAAACCGCTCGCCCAAGGAAAATGGACGAATGTGCCCCTAACCCTTCTCATCCTAGCGACATGTGTCACCCACATACAGTGTGGTGGAGATCATGTGAGATCGTGGGTGAATAGATAAATCTTATCATGGGATGTGTAATGGTTTGAGTGGCAAAAGCAGAAAATTTAGATAAGAATATTTTAAAGTTTCGTTCGCAAATTCTTCAGGTGACAAGGACACAGTGAAGATTTTGAACGGGGTTCAAATAGAACGCACATGAAGAATTTGTGAACAGACTGGGTTGAGTTTATCATAGAGGGGGAAAGTGTCCGATCACATTCACTTAGCAAAAATGCAACTTGAAGAATTAGCAATAAGTGAATGTTGTAGAGGAAATAAAACTCAAGTATATATATATAGTGAATGAAGAATAATGACGGAAAGAGTGAAGACAATGCAAAGTTGAGGAGATTGAACAACTGAGGAATTTCAAGAATGAAGAGAAGCTCAAATTGAAGATTTTCAACTTTGGTTGGTGGCGTAACCCACTGTAAGAAAGATGATTTTAGACACCGCGTACAATTGTCATAGGGTTCTAAGAATCAAATTCTTCATTAATTTCTTCACACTTAGAGGGTTAGTCTTCATTGATTGAAGAACAACGTTACTTCGAGTGTTGCACATCTTAGTCATCAAGTTTGCATAAGTGTTAGGATATGTGTCCTTTTCAAAGAACATTCGAAGATTCTAAGATATTTAGCTCACACCGCAACTTGCTAAATCTCTTCTCATCCAAGGGCTTTGTGAAGATATCGGCCAGCTGGTCTTCAGTATTTGCATGGTCGATGGAGATGTCCCCCTTGAACACATGGTCATGAAGAAAATGATGACGAATCTGGATGTGCTTTGTTTTCGAGTGCTGAACTGGGTTGTGAGCAATCTTGATAGCACTCTCATTGTCATAGTAGAGTGGCACATTCTTTACATTGATGCGATAGTCCTTGAGGATTTGCTTCATTCATAGCAATTGAGCACAGCAGGATCCAACAGCAATGTACTCAGCTTCAGCAGTAGAGAGTGATACGCAGTTCTGCTTCTTTGAGGACCAACATACCAAGGATCGTCCGAGGAAATGACATGTTCCTGATGTTGACTTGCGGTCCACTCGATCACCAACGTACTCAGAGTCAGAATATCCAATGAGATCAAAGGAAGATCCCTTGGGATACCATAATCCAAGTGTTGGAGTGTGAGCTAGATATCGAAGAATATGCTTCACAGCCTTATGGTGTGATTCCTTCGGTGTAGCTTGAAATCGGGCACACATGCAAACACTAAGCATAATATCTGGCCTAGATTCACATAGGTACAATAAAGAGCCAATCATGGAGCGGTATACCTTTTGATCGAAGTCTTTACCATTTTCATCAGTGCATAGATGGCCATTTGTGGGCATAGGGATTTTGATGCCTTTGCAATCTTGCATGCCGAATTTCCTCAACACATCCTTGAGGTATTTCTCCTGAGATATGAATATGCCATTGTATTGTTGACGAATTTGAAGACCTAAGAAGAATTTCAACTCTCCCATCATAGACATTTGATATTCCTCACTCATCATATAGGCAAATTCGTCATTGTAATGTTGGTTAGTACAGCCAAAGATAATATCATAACCATATATTTGGCACACGAATAATTCATCATCATAAGCTTTGGTGAAAAGAGTTGGGTCAAGTGAACCGGGTTTGAAGCCTTTCTTCACGAGGAATTCCTTCAGTGTGTCATACCACGCCCGAGTTGCTTGCTTGAGGCAATAGAGGGCCTTGTTGAGTCTGTAGACGTGATCTGGAAATTTTGGATCCTCAAAACCTGGTGGTTGAGCAACATATACTTCTTCCTCAAGCTTACCATTGAGGAATGCACTTTTCACATCCATTTGATGTAAGATGATATTATCATGGTTAGCGTAAGGAAGCAATATGCGAATAGCCTCAAGTCTAGCAACAGGTGCAAAAGTTTCATCAAATCAATTCCTTCAACCTGTGTGTAGCCTTGAGCTATGAGACGAGCCTTATTCCTCACCACAAGGTCATTTTCATCTTTTTTTTGTGGTAGATCCATTTGGTACCGATGATGTTGTGCTTGCATGGCTCTGGTCGCTTGACAAGCTCCCACACATTGTTGAGCTCGAATTGATGAAATTCATCTTGCATGGCTTGAATCCACTCAGATTCCATGAATACTTCATCAACTTTAGTGGGCTCTGTGATAGAGACAAATGCAATATGCCCACAAAAGTTAGATAAGTGTGAAGCTTTTGAGCGTGTGAGAGGACCTGGTGCATTGATGTCGTCGATGATTTTCTCGATCTGCACTTCGTTTGCAATGCGAGGATGTGCAGGTTGACGACTTTTCTTAGGCACAGCAATTTCTTCAGGACCATTTTCTTTAGCAGCACCAGTGTGATTTTCTTCACGATCCGGAATGACTTCTTCAGCAGATTCTTTGGTAGGGATGATATCCTCAGTAGCTTTGAGCTTTGGTGGATTCCTCAGGTGACATTTCATCTAGCCCAGGAGGTAGGTGCTCTCTTTGCGAGCCATTAGTTTCATCGAACCGCACATCTACAGTTTCAACAATCTTGTTATAATTGATGTTGAAGACTCTATAGGTGTGCAAGTCCTTTTCGTAACCAAGCATAAAACCCTCATGTGCTTTCGATGCAAATTTAGAGTGATGGTGAGGATCTCTAATCCAGCATTTAGCACCGAAGACTTTGAACTAACTTAATTGGGTTTCTTGTCAGTGGGGAGTTCATATGAGATCTTTTTGAAGAATTTGTGAAGATATACCCTGTTGATGATGTGGCATGCAGTATCAATAGCTTCAGGCCAAAAATGTTGTGTTTTCTTGTATTCATCAAGCATGGTGCATGCCATCTCAACAAGAGTTCTGTTCTTGCGCTCTACGACGCCATTCTGCTGAGGAGTATAGGGAGCAGATAACTCGTGAGTAATACCAAGTATGTCAAGATATTCATCGAGACCAGTGTTCTTGAACTCAGTCCCATTATCACTCCTGATATGCTTGATCTTCACACTGAAGTTAGTAGAATCTCTTGAGGAAAATCGTCTGAAGACTTCCTGCACTTCATTTTTGTAAGTGATGATGTGCACCCATGTGTAATGAGAATAATCATCAACTATGACAAAGCCACATAGTGATGCAGAACTAGAGAACGTGGCATAATGAATAGAGCCAAAGAGATCCATATGAAGTAATTCAAAGGAACGAGAAGTGGTCATGATAGTCTTCGAGGGATGCTTGGCTCTGATGATCTTTCCAGCCTCACAAGCCCCACAAAGATGATCTTTGAGCAATTTCACACCCTTGATGCCAATGACATGCTTCTTCTTCGCGAGTGGATGCAAGTTCCTCATCCCAGCATGACCAAGTCGTCGATGCCATAGCCAGCATTCTGAAGCTTTTGCAAGTAGACATGTGGCAGGCTGTGGTCCTGCAGAGAAATCAACAATATACAAGTCTCGTTTCCTAAAGCCTTCAAAGACATTGGAATTGTCAGATTCCATTAGCACAATGCAACGATATTTGCCAAAGACGACTGTCGGTGTCAAAACCGGCGGATCTCAGGTAGGGGGTCCCGAACTGTGCGTCTAAGGCTAATGGTAGCATGAGGCATGGGACACAATGTTTACCCAGGTTCGGGCCCTCTCTATGGAGGTAATACCCTACTTCCTGCTTGATTGATCTTGATGATATGATTATTACAAGAGTTGATCTACCACGAGATCGTAGAGGCTAAACTCTAGAAGCTAGACTATGGTATGATTGTTCTTGTCCTACGGACTAAACCCTCTGGTTTATATAGACATCGGAGGGGGTTATGGTTACATAGAGTCGGTTACAGAGAAGGGGATCTACATATCCGGATTGCCAAGCTTGCCTTCCACGCCAAGGAGAGTCCCACCCGGACACGGGATGGAGTCTTCAATCTTGTATCTTCATAGTCCAACAGTCTGGCATAAGCATATAGTCCAGCTATCCGAGGACCCGCTAATCCAGGACTCCCTCATTAGCCCCTGAACCAGGCTTCAATGACGATGAGTCCAGCGCGCAGATTGTCTTTGGCATTGCAAGGCAGGTTCCTTCTCCAAATACTCCAAGGTAGATTTCGAACACAAAGATCGTGTCCGGCTTTGCAAAACAAATTCCACATACCACCGTAGAGAGCACAATATTCCACAAATCTAATCTGCTGACAAATTTTCATAGCGTGACATCACGCTGTGGCCCGGTCATTATGCAAACCGTTTTTCTCAACCTGCAACTGCACATATTGCAAGGCAGTTTTATTGTCATGTCTTGTCGAAGCAGCGATCGTGTCCCCTTATCATGGGATCCTCATCAATACGGGTGTGGGTAACCCAGCCGTGCCATTAGTATGAGTCCTCGGTTTTAGGAAAGTTCCAAACGGCCATGCGGAGGACACTTGATATTCACCCTCTTTATAAAGAGGTCAAGACCTGTCCTTTTCTTTCCACGCCCGATCCTTCCCTTCCCCTACCTCGAGTTCCAACACCCAAGGTTCAGGTTAAGCGCTCTGGACCTTCAACCATGTCCGGATCCAACCTTCAAGGCCGGTGGATGGCCTCTTCTGTCACAGAGGAGGACATCAAGAAGCTTAGGGAGGCCAGGTATCTGACCGTCAAAATCCCCCATAGGCTACCTGCTCAAGGACAGGTTATCCCCACTCCCGAACCCAACGAGAGTGTCGTATTTGTTTCCCACTTCCTCCGAGGCCTAGGCTTTAGTCTTGATCCCATCGTTAGGGGGCCATGTTCTATTACGGGCTTGATTTCCATGATCTGGCCCCAGATTCCTTCCTTCACATCTCGTCATTTATCGTTGTGTGTGAGGCCTTCCTCCGCATTACCCCACACTTCGGCTTATGGCTCAAGACCTCAATCTGAAGCCGAAGATGATCAATGTACGACACGCGGAGTGTAGAGGCTCTATAATAAGCAAAGGTGCCGATGCACTATGGCCAAAGGGTTCCTTCCCGGAGGCGTCTGACCTATGGCAGCGGGAGTGGTTTTACATCACAGCTCCCCGAGGTACAAAGCGGGAAGCCGCCCCAGCCTTCCGCTCTGCCCCTCCGCCCCATTTGGCATCATGGGTCAACAAAGGGCTGGACTGGGGGACTGCTAATGACATGCTGACACTGCAAAGCCGCATCCAAGATCTCCTCAAGAGGGATATCAGTCTAGTCAAAGTAATTCAAGTAATATTAGTCCGTCGGGTCCTGTCATGCCAACGTCGATCTCTCCGTATGTGGGAGTTCAACCCGGAAGGATCGCGAACCATTCAACACTTCTTCGGCATGACGCCTGAAGCAATGTATCAATTATTCTTTGGATCATGAATAAAGTGCCCGGACACCACCGAGGATGCAGGTCTCAACTGCAACCGTCCAGATACCCAGGTAAGAACCCCGCGACCGAACATGCTGTCGTTATATTTGTCACAACATTATCCTAAAAATTTATCCTTGGCCAGGATTGGATAAGAAAGGCGGAGAGGATCAGGTGTTCGACCCCTCTTCCCGAAGGCTCGCCGGATCCTGTACTAACCAGGATGCTGGCTCGCGCACCATATCAAGTGCCATCAGGAGGAGATGAGGGGAGGCATAGGGAAGCCTAAAGAGGGCTTCATACGTTACCCATCCAAACTGGGGGAATTAGTGCCTCTGCGAAGGAGGACGACCAGGGAGGCGAATCTAGAATCCCCTCTCCCCACGGGAAGAAAAGGACCGCCCCTGAAGACTTGGAAACGGAGGTTTCCAAACAAGGGAAGAAAACTTCGCTAGGGGGTCCTGCCCCAGAGGGCGTCCTTACCGCACAGCACCCACAAGGGGGCCAGCCATCAACCGAGCTGTAAGTGGACAAAGCCACATTATTAAATCCGCCCTGCTCTTTTCCTGAGACTAACAACCGCAACATATGTTTGCAGTCCTGCTCATAGCCCTTCTCAACAATGTTCGTCCTCGAGGAATCTTCTTCCGGAGATGATGGAGAGCGAAACGCCTCCTCTTGCTTCCCCGCCTCATGAGGCGGACGACCCTAACGTGTTGTCCCGGAGGATTTCTCCTGATCCACAAAGGCCATAAGGTAACTCTTCGGCCGCCCGAAGCCCGGAGTTCTCAGCTCCTAAGAAGACCAACAGAAAAAACCCAGGAGTGTCCGTCGTACAACCGGACACATTGATGGGTCTTCTGGAGCAAGCGGCTATCTCAGAGGCACATCGTACCTTAATGGGTACGGTGGTTGAGAGGATTTCATACGCAAAAAGCGGGTTGAATGAAGCTTTTACGAGCCTGCTAAGAGGCTTTGTGGTACGCAAAGTAATATGTATATTTTTGACTATATTTCATACGAAAGGTGTGCTTTGTATAGATAGTAGCCCCCGAGACTTTGGTTGCCGTCCAGACACGGCGAGCAGAGGATCATAATCTCAGGTAATAATAGCGCTGCTTTCGTGCGCAGGCAGCTGCAGATCCGGCGGCTGACCGAACTGCTGAATTTGCCGAATTGAAGCAGCAACTTGATGTGGCTGATGTGGACATCACGCTTGTTAACAAGCAGCTTAACGAGGCACAGGGTATGTATATTCGGGTGGTCAACAAATATTAAGAAGAGCATGATGCTAGTATTTATAGTATGCTTTGACTGCAGATAGAGCTGCCGCCGTTGAAAGGGGTAGTTATCGACTAGAGGGGGGGTGAATAGGTGATTGTTATGAAAGTCTTCAAAACATGGGAGTTTCGAAGACAAACAGTAGAAACAACACTATTTGTATGCAGTGGAAGGTAGACTACACTAGACAAGCCATAGTCAAGTATTCAATGAAGTGAAAGCATGAAGACTATTAGCATCTAGGTAGTACGGATCAGAATGGAAGATAGTATGAAGCCAATCAGATCAGGTAGTCACACAGTGATGTCAAACAGATAATGCAAGAAGGCAATGACTTCACGAAGACAAACTGTAAGTAGAGAGAAGTGAGAGATAGAACCAGTAGCTTCAGGAGGACAGGGATTTGTTCGACCAGTTCCAGTTGCTGTGACAACTGTACGTCTGGTTAGGGAGGCTGAGATTCAACTTAGAAGACCGCGTCACCTTATTCCCCTTGAGCAAAGGACACCTAGTCCCCGCCCAATCACTCTGGTAAGTCTTCAAGGTAGACTTCCAAACCTTCACAGACTTTGTTCACCGGAATCCACAATGACTCTTGGATGCTTAGATAGTAATGCCTAACCGGCTGGAGGATTCACAGTCCTCAAGTGTAACAAGTCTTCAGATCACGCGACAGAAAGACTTCAGTGATGCCAAACACTCCTTGGGCTCTGGGTGGTTTGGGCTTTGTCCTCGCAAGGATTCTCTCTCAAAAGCTTCAGAGGTGGGTTGCTCTCAACCGACAAAAGCCATATCTAACTCTGAGCAGCCACCAATTTATGGTGTAGGGGGTAGGCTATCTATAGCCGCGGGCAACCCGACCTGATTTGTCCGAAATGACCATGGGTCACCAAGGAACTGACACGTGTCGCAATAGTCAGATTTCAAACACACGCGACAGGTTGACTTACGCTACAAGTAAAGCTGACTTATCTGACTCTAGATAAGATTTGCCCTCATTGTCTTCGCTCAAAGACACAGGATTTGGTTGAGCATCACTTCAGTCACTCTGACTTTGTTCACTTGGACCCCACTTATCAGTGTTGTGGTTCCTATGACTTAACAAAGAAGGAAAGGAGACAACGAAACAAATAAGTCTTCGCGCTCCATAGTCTTCACTCAATGTCTTCACATGTCATAGTCTTCAATGTGAATAGCTTCACAGACCACCATTGTCTTCAATGTCTTCACACATTTTTAGGGGTCATCTCCGGTAGGTAAACCGAATCAATGAGGGACTACTACCTGTGTTATCCTGCAATTCTCAAAAACACATTAGTCCCTCGGCCAGGTTTGTCGTCAATACTACAAAACCAACTAGGGGTGGCACTAGATGCACTTACAATCTCCCCCTTTTTGGTGATTGATGACAAACTGGTTGAAGCTTTCAACAGGGATAAAAGTATGTGAAATTGTAAAGGATTAAGGCATTGTCTTCATAAGTGGCAAAAGGCTCCCCCTGAAGATGTGCATATAAATGTTTTGCGTTGGAATGCAAATGCACAGGGCAGGTTGTACTTGTGGAGATCCTCTTCACCATATGAAGACAATACATCATGCATGAACAGATATACAAGAATAATGACATGCATAATGAAAAATGGACGTCTGCGAAATGACTTCATGCGGGATTTATCATCGCACATGCGGAATTTATCGTCGCATCACAGAATAGCAGAAAAAGTAGCAGACGACCATCAGGTTTAAGTGTTACAACTCAAAGAACCAAATGTATCAAAAACGAGAGTTGTAAACACTAGCAAAAGTATAGCAACCACCCATATGGATCCGCTTGAAGACTATCAACATATGCTTCTCCCCCTTTTGTCAGTAAGGAACAAAAAGGTTTGAAGACATAGTCGCTACTCGTTCTCATGAGGAATAGGTGAAGCAGCAGGGTTGTTGTTTAGGTTTGGTGGTGCATAAGAACTTGGTGCGGTGTCGATACGCGCTGATGTTGGTGGTGGTGAAGTAGCATCATCGGCTTCATCAATAACTTTGGCATTTACCATGGTTACTGACGAAGAGTACTCTGAGTCTTCAAGAGATGGGGTTCGACGTAGAACAACATTCCTTGGAGGAGTGGAGTCAAACTTGAATCTTTCGGTGAAGCCATCATCTTGGAGATCAGCTTCAGCACTTAGAAATGTCAAACTCTTCCAAGTGCTCTCACTAGTTTCATGAGTGACAAAGGCATTCTTGGTGGCAAGATTGCGAATGCGATTGACATCCACCAAGAGGCTTTGCATTTGTCGTTTTAGCCAGAAATGATGCTTGTCTTGTTTCTGATGCAGGGCCACAAGAAGCTCTCGGTCATTGAGAACACGGGATCGCTTGCGAGGCCTTGGAGCAATGGTGCTTTCTGTGGCTTCAGTACGTGCACGGCGAGTGTTGCCGGCCAATGGATAGACACGAGGAGCAGCCTGAACACCTTCAACATCCTGAGAGAACCTCTGACGATCTACATTGTGAAGATATAGCGCTTCCTTTACAGGCTCTGGGTAAATGGCTTCGACTGACATATCAATGTCTGGCAGGAAGATAATATGTTTGCGAGCAGAGGGCTGATAGTCAACAGCAGAGTACAGCTTGATCAGACGCATAACCCAAGGAGCATAAAATTTCAGACCAAAAATGTCAGAGCCAAATGCAGCAAACTGGCGAATGAAGAAATCCTGAGTATTGAAGCTTTTGCCATTGAGAATGTGGAAGACCAATGTCTTCATTGCACCGTCGAGCTTTGCTGAGGAGGAATGCCCTTTGATGGGCAATAGAGTTCGCCTTATGATATGATAGATGGTGCGGGGTAGATACTCTAGGTCTTCAACAAAGAATTCCTTTGGATATTCAGCGTCATGTGGCAGTGGCTTCATCATGCTCAGCATTTGGCTAATGTTGAGCTCATGCTTCTGAAAGATGCTTTCCACAACATCGCGGTGAAGCTGACAACCAGGTTCGTACAGTTCGCCTGGAGTGGACAGGCCGGTAAGCTCAATGAGATCAAAGGCTTTGGCTTCATGATGAACATTGCCTGTGATCCACTCAAGGACCCATGTCGTTGTATCCCTATTGTAGCCGCGAATGTGGAGGGTTGCATAGAATTGCAGTAGAAGCTCTTCATTCCAATGTTCCTTGTCGGTGACAAACTGCAGAAGGCCAGCATCGCGAAAGCAGTCAAGGGCTTCTTCTAGACATGGTAGGCCAGCAATGGCTTCAGTGTACAAACGCATATGAGGAAATATGCGCTCCTGATTGTATAGAATACAGGAGTAGTAGTTGTGCTGCTGATAGCTCTAGAACCGATCTGATGATATTCTTGGCTTGGAATATGGGTTCCTGGCAGTATCGAAGAAGGTTTTGTGTGCAATGAAGCCATTGGCATTGAATGAGCCTGGTGCTGATGCAGTAGCTGGGAACCTTGGCAGCCTTGGTTTTGGCTTCTAAACCTGAGGCCTGTGCTCCACATGATAGTCAAACTGATGTCCGGGAGCAGGCGGAGGAACAAGAACTGGCCATCTACAGGAACAAGCTCGCCTTGGCAGAATGCATGCTCAATGGTGTGGGGCCTTGGAGGCGGAATAGGAGCAGTGGTATTAGCAGAGGCGTCGGGCTGTACAGTTGTTGCAGGTGCATCAGTGGCTTCAAGCACAATGTTCATCGTAGGCACCACATTGTCTTCAGCCATGAGAATGGCATTAGCTTCAGTAGCGTTGTTGGTGGCCACCTCAGGATTCTCAACCTCCACTTTAGTAGCTGGAGGGTCGGGCACAGAAATGTTCTCCTCGAGAACAACTTCTTGAGTGGTAGGGGGAGTAGCAACATGCTCTTCTTCTTGTCTTTCATCGGCTGCTGCAGCCGGAATCTCTTCAGAATCATTAGCTTTGGACACAGGAACCGTCGCAGAAGGATTGTCTTCAGGGAACACTTGACGTGCCACTGAGCTGGAATGGTGTGAATCTTCTTCTGTGATGGTTGTCATGGAGATCGAGGGCCTCTGGCCTTTGCGAAGTCGTTGAAACATGGGCGACGCTTTTGGTGATGGTGTGGTCTCCATGTAATTGTCGTCATTGACAATTGGACTGGAACCTTGCGTTGGTGAAGGACAGGGTGTACTTGGGGAGTCTTGAACTGGGGTTGCTGGTTGGGGGCGATCAGCCCATGAGGCATCCTGTCTGATTGGCGTCAAAGGACGACCATTACTGATGGGTTCCTTGTTCGTGTGAATAGGCGATGATACTTTGGGGCTCTGGATCTGAGGAAGGACTTCATCATCTTCTACATTGTCTTGGGGACCAATGTCTTCAGTCGCGATGGGGTCAACGACTGGAACTTCTTGAGCTTCAGGAGCCTCTATGGAAGCAGGCTCATGAAAAATCAACTGACGCTCTTGATTTGCAGATGGAGGGGGAGCAAAAGCAATGGGCTCGATAGCAAGGGGCTCTTTGGGAGCAGCCCAATCTATCTTCTTGGTCTTCCTCTTCTTGGGGGGTGGTGCATCATCAGTGGTTCTCTTGATTTTCCGCTTCCTGGCTTCGGCTTCAGCTGCCTTGGTTTTCTTCTGTTCTGAAGCCATTGTGGGGATCTTAGGCTTCGAGCCTGTCATGCTGGCAGGGAAGAGAATGTGAGGTTCTTCCCGCCTTGGAGCCTCAGTTGGGGCCACAGTAGACTTCTTCTTCTTTTTGGTAGCCATCTTGGGGTCAATGCCTGGACGCCCAAGTGCCTTGCGCTTTTCAGCTTCGTTGTAAGCCTGAACACACTTGGCAGCAAGATTCTTCATGCGTTCTCTTGAGCCTTTGGCTTCTTCATGCTTCTTGCGAAACGCTTCCTTGAGATCATTCAGCATCAGCTTGAATTTCTGAACATCAGCCACACTGAGCTTGGCCACATGCTTCTTGAACTGCGCCTTCTCAAAATCTATCTTGTTCTTCAATTCAACAATTCACTGGGCCAGAGCCAGCTCAGGAGCAATTGCGCCTTGGAAGGCGACGCTGATGCCAATGGGGAGTTGAAGATCATCAAAGCTGAGATCTTGATTGTCAAACCACTCATCAATGAAATTATCCAAGATGTTCACATCAAAGAGGGGCAGATCATTGAAGATATCCGCCTCTTGCTTGCTCTTTATCAGCTATTCAAGAGCATCCTCATCAAATTCTTCATCTGAAGATAGATCAATGGCTTCAGTTTTGTTCCTTAGAACGACAGCTGGTGTCAGTGCTTGACTGGATTTCTGAACAGTTTTCTTCTGTGGCTTCTCGCGCTTCTTGGAGATGCGAGAGAGATCTTCAGAGGTGTTACTGGGAGCAGGAGGGGCAGTTGCCAATGGCTTCA
This sequence comes from Triticum dicoccoides, assembly GCF_002162155.2. Classification (NCBI taxonomy): domain Eukaryota; kingdom Viridiplantae; phylum Streptophyta; class Magnoliopsida; order Poales; family Poaceae; genus Triticum; species Triticum dicoccoides. Next base: position 52,812,653 of record NC_041385.1, read on the forward strand.
CTCGAGAAGCTTTTGGAGCAGTAGATGATTTTGAAGCTTTAGCTTTCTTTTGCTTCTGCGGCTTTGGAGTAGGAGCTGGAGCCTCATCAGTGTCAGCACCATCATCAGAATGATCCACTTTTGCACCTTGGACAACAATGTGTGTGATGAGGCCTGCAAGGTTGTAGAAGGGGCCGATCCTGTTCTCATTGGCTTCACGGGTGCCATCATCCCTAGGTGAAGAAGGACCAGGGTTGAAGTCAAGTCTTAAAGTCTTCCTGTTCTTCGCAGCTGATTCTTTGGCGAACTGGTAGTTGCGCTTAAACAGATGGTCTTCACGGCACCACAGCAGAGAAGAATGGTTAGCGTTCTCTGGCTACGGTCCGCGAATCATGCACGGATAGAATTCTTGTTGAATGGCTTCAGGAAGGGATTGGGGTTGAAGATTTTTGTACACAATATCTCCCCAGGGTCCTTTGATGGCATTCTTCTCTGCATAATCTTCTGTGACGAAGCGGTACTTGAACCATTCCTCTGCCCAATATCTTCGAATCCACTGGATTCGATTCTTCTGACCTGTATAGGTTTCCTCAGGGTCTGTTTTGTACAGCTCGTGCAAATCTGGAGGCAAATCCTTGGAGGTGTTCCCATGGTGCTGTCTGCCTCCCTTTCTTGCTGATTTCTCAGTGGCCATGAAGCTTAATCTGAAAGGCTTCAATACTTGCAAGGGCTTCAGATGGCTGGTCAGACAAGAACTGGCTTCAGGTGAATTGATGTGACTCTGTAAGAATTCTGCAAACGAATGCAGACTATGAGAACCAAGGGATTCTCCCACGGACATGTACCTGTGACAGCATTAGAGGTGCGAGGGAAGGGGAAGAGGTCATATGCATTCTCAGAAGATTTTGAAGATAAATCAGTTTCAAGACATTGACCTCATAACGCGAAGACATTCACTTATTTGATGTGAGTTGGTTCCAGAGTTGTACAAATCCAAGAATAAGTACAAGTGAGCAATCTAACTTGTAACAAAACATAAGTGAATAGACTAGGCAGAGTATGAGATGCAGAAAGAGATAGATTCAACTTGGAGATCTAGAAACCACTTTTGGTAAAGAAGGATGAATCTATCAGATCAAAAAGACGGTAAAAAGTGAAATTTAATTACCACATGAAGAACTGCTAGACAGAGCGAAGTTAGAGGCCGAGAAGTTCGATCTTCCGTGCCCTAACCTGGCGACGGAGGATACCTACGGTGACGGCGGAGAGGACGAGGTCCGCGGCCGGGGTGAGGACGGCGTCGGAGAAGTCGCGGCAGCTAAGTGCTTCGTCGCCGGCATCGTTGAGAGCTAGCGGAGGCACTAGGGTTTGTGAGAGGTGGCGAAGGAAGAAGAATTTTTTTGACCGAGACGAGATGGGTATTTATAAGGAAAGAGACGGCACAATGCAATTACGTAGGTGCCCCTGGCGATTCGCATTTTAAGGACATGTGGCAAGCATGCAACACCTTGGAAGTTGTTCCATGTTCCCACGCACGCCAGGATTGTCGGGGTGGTCGTTCTGAATTCTCTGGGTTTCAGGCAAAAAGGATATAGCATTAAAAACAGATGTAAATGTTTGTCAGATTGACTTCAGCTGACAAGGTCTCAGTGAAGACAATCGACATTTTTCAATAGAATGCATATGATATGGACTGATAGAGTTGAGGTAGAAGCATAGATAGGTTAGGGTCTGATTACATTCACTTAGATCAAAAGATTCAACGAGAAGTCATAGCTATAAGTGAATGCTGTTGTAACGCCCCGGATTCGATGCGCCAGGTGTCTGCTAGTTATTCGCCTTCTTTGCATTGCGTGTTGCATTTTATCATGTCAACATGTGCATCTCATTTTGCATACGTGTTCGTTTCTTGCATCCGAGCCTTTTCCCCGTTGTCCGTTTTGCAATCCGGCACTCCTATGTCCTCCGGTGTCCCCCTCTTCTCTCTTTTCATGAGTGGGTGCTAAACGTTCTCGGAATGGACCGAGTCTTGCCAAGCGGCCTTGGTATAGCACCGGTATACCGCCTGTCAAGTTTCGTGCCATTTGGAGTTCGTTTGGTACTCCAACAGTTAACCGGGTAACCGTAAAAGCCCTCTTTGTATTGCAGCCCAACACCCCTCCAAAGTGGCCCAAAACCCATCTAACTCCCCTCCATGCTCTCGGTCGTTCGATCACGATCGTGTGGGCGAAAATCGTGCCTCATTTGGACTCTCCTAGCTCCCAGAAACT
>NC_041385.1:52815566-52825097 GCF_002162155.2 Triticum dicoccoides
CCCTTCGCGCCTCGCCGCCTCGCCTCCACACGTCGCGGCTCCGGCCACCGGAGGCTCGCCGGAGCCCGACCCCGCACCCGTGCCACTCCGCCGCCAGCCACCGCCCGGCGCCGCCGCCACCGAAGAACACCGCCTCGCTGTTGCCCCCTCCTTGCCCGATCCGGTCGGGGATCATCGGATTCGGCCGCCGACGCTCGTCTCCGACCTCCCCGGCGCCGTCTACCGCCCCCACCGGCCTCCTCCTCACCGGAGCTCCTCGCCGGAGCCGCCTCGCCGTCGCCGGAGCCGGGGTGGATGAGATCCACCCATTCGCGGATCCAAACGCGTCCCCCGATCCCGGATCCCTCCGTCCCGGAACGCCTCTGTCCCGTTTCTCCGCGAGGTTGAATTTTCTGCTAAGTCCCCGATTATTTTGCATAATGTTGACATGTTCATCGCATCATATCTCTGCATCCGTAGCTCCGTTTTATGCGTGTAATATGTTAAATTGTTCGCGTCAATGAGTACTTCATTTCATTCCATTGCATCATGTTCATTTGAGCTCATCTTGATGCCTGAATCTTTGATGCAAGAGTGCTATATGATGTTGTTTGCTGTATGTTAACAGAACATGCTCATTTGTCATTTTTGCCATGATTGATGTGTGCATCCTATGAGGATGATGTCTACATGTGTTTTGGACTATGCCATGTCTTCTTTACATAGGTGCTTACCATGTATTTTTGTGATCAATGTGGTGACTAGCACAAGCATGCAAATTAGGCTTCGTGATGTTGCTAATTTTAGTCCCTGTTCTGCTGTTATTTTGATGCCATGTAAACTTGATTCTACAGAGAGATCCATGCTTATTTTGAGATACTTCAGTAAGGATATTTTGAACATATGGTTATGCTTTATCCATCCCTGCCCCTGGTTGCAATTATGGAGTAGTCTAGCATGTCATTTTCGTGCTCTACTTTTGCTACAAAAGGTTTCCTGGCAGATTGTTTACATGTTATTCAATTTTGCCAAGCTTGTTGTAGTTGATCCTTGCATGCTATGAACTTGTTCTTGCCTTGGTTAGCTTCATAAACATGTCTTCTTGCTGATGCTATGCTTATCTTGTCATGCAATGACTTGTGGTGAGTGAATCAAGCTTTTTAGTAGGGTACTTGCTGTTGCTGTTTTGCTAGGCTGAATCTTTTATTTCGTGATGCTATGTAAACCTGCTACTACAAATCATTCCATGCATAATCTGGAGATGTTCACTAAGGGTGTTTTGTTCTACATGTTATGCTCTATCCATCCATGCCCCTGGTTGCATTTGTTGCCTGCTGTAGCTTGTTGTAATCTTGCTCCAAAGTTGCTAAATAATGTTGCTGTCAGCCTGGGCTAGCAGGGTGGATGTCGTTTGAGCTTATGTTTGTGTTTCATCCGTAGTCAGATGATGCTCTTATGTATTGTGATGTTGTATTCGTGCGGCATTGTATGCCTTTTGTATGTATCCCCATCTATTATGTAATGTTGATGTAATGATATCCACCTGTCAAAAGCATTGCAATATGCGTTTCTATCCTTGGTGGGACCTTCGAGTCTCTTTAGGATAGTATCGCATATTGGGCGGGATAAGTTGGTATCAGAGCCTCGACCGACCCTAGGAGCCCCCTTGATTGATCGTGTAGTTTGGCCGTTGTTGAGTCTAGAAGAAAACTATTTTCGGAGTCTAGTTATATCGGAGAGTAGGAATTCTTTTTACTCCTCAGCCCCTTCGTCGCTCTGGTTAGGAATCTTGACGTAGGTGTTTTGAACTACTTCTCTTCCCCTTCAAATTTTCTTTAGTATCACGCAGTTGGTTTTCCGATCATTGGTTCTCAGTTCTTTTCATCCGGTGCATTTCTCGTCAAGTCGACTCGACCCTCTTCATCTTTGCAAATTCAATCCTCAATTGTTTTCTTTACCACCCGCCCACCCTTCTTCTCGGAACCGAAGTCTGAAATCGAGTATCCTTCCTACTCGTGTGAAGTCTTTGCTTTCTTTCCTCAAATGATTTCACCCGGTGTTTCCTCTTCAAGATATTCGTCGGTTCCCCCTCCCGACTTGCCTTTCTTTTTCCCGCCCTCCCACCCTTTTCTTCCCAGATCTTGAGTCTGTTTCGACCATCAATTCCATTAGTGTGGAGCCCCTTCAATCTTCCCTCAATTATCTCAATCGGTGAATTCTCGTCTCGTTTGACATTCTTCATCTCTTTTTCTTCTCCGGTGGATTCAATTCAAGTTTTTTCGGTTGATCATATTCTTTTCCTCGGCTCAAGTGTTTTCCCTGCTCGTTCGCCTCTCGCTAGTTTATCCTTCCGGAGTATTCAAGACATCTCAGGAGATTCATCTGTGTTCCAATTAATTCGAGGTTGTCACCTCATTCAAATATTTCAATTGTTCTGGTGCTTCATCTATCTGTTCATCATCCCTTTCCAACGGTGTTTTTCTCTTCAGTGGGCCCTAACCCAAAGGTCTTTTTCCAGGATCTTACCTGATTCTTCCAAATTTCTAGAGCTATTCTCAAATTCTTCTCAAGTGTGACGTAAGAATGGATTTCATCAGTCAGATGCCTTTAAAGATCGATTTCAAATCATTTCATTGTTGGCTCAACCTCTTCGCTTTTCATTCTTCCGGAGTATCTTAGTAATTTTGGTGTTGTTTCTCGTCGTCATTTATAGATTGAAGAGTTTTTCGTCTAAATCCTGCCCGTTCTCTCGAAGATTCATGATTCTAGTTTCATATTATCCTCTCGAATTATTCCATTTGTCAGATATTCTTTTCATCCATCTGGAGTATTTCAGGAGTTGATTTCCTTTTCGTTTCACCAGAGGCCATCATTCCAGCCATCGTCCTATAATTATCCCGGTGCTTCGTTCAAGTATTCTTCAATCAATTCGCAATATCTAAGTTCTCATCTCTCTAAATCCCCTCGAGCATATTGGTTCTTCTAATTCTTCCCGGTGATTCATCCTCTTTCGTCAGTCATTTCCGAATTCTTATGGTGGTTCATTCAGATTATTTTTCCTTTGTTATCGCATCAATCCATTCCTTCTTTCAATCCTACCGGTGGATCAGGAAGACTTTCTCAAGTTTGCACTATATCTCTTCTCAATCCTTTTCAAGAAGAATAAGTAATATGCGAAATCCATCTTGTTATCAATTTAATTTGATGAAGGATAAGCATACAATAAATTTTATTCTTATTTCATCCAAGTGAGTAACCTTTTCCTTCGGAGTTTGTTCTTGATGAATAAATTCTAGTTCCAAGTGTTTTCATATTTTCTTTTCACGGAGTTCAATTTCCTCGGCCATTTCGTCGGAACCTCCATCTAAATCACAGCAAGGCTTTAATCTTATTCTTTCTTCCTTCATTCTATCTCATCATCCTTTTGTCACCGGAGTTCTTCATGATTTAATTCATTCTTTCAAGAGTCATCAAGATTCTTGTTGGCGGAGTTCAAGTATCTTTTCTTCTCGCGTATCGAAGTGCAATTAATTCTCCGTATTCTTTTGAATTGGAGTTTTGCATTTCTTCGTTCTTCTCAGATATTCAAATCCGTTCAATCCTTCCTTCTAAGTTCTTTTCATTCAATTCTTTGAATTCTTCCGGAGGCATTGCATTGTTCATCTCGTCAAGTGCCATCTCTTTGGGTGAAGCTCATGTTCTATTCTTTCCTTGTTTCAACCGGAGTGCTGCCTAAATATTTTCAGTCTTAATCGTTTCTTAACTCGTTCTAACCGGAGTTGTTTCATAGTCTATCTGTTTCCATGACTTTAAGATTCTCGTCGTTCCTCTCTTCTTCTCGAGTTCTCTCGATTCTTTGCTTCTTCTCTTGAGTTCTTGTTTCACCTCATCCCTTTTCCCTTCCGTCTCGGTCCTAAGATCTCGGGACGAGATCTCTTGTTAGTGGAGGAGTGTTGTAACGCCCCGGATTCGATGCGCCAGGTCTCTGCTAGTTATTCTCCTTCTTTGCCATGTCATTTGCTTGCGTGTTGCATTTTATCATGTCATCATGTGCATCTCATTTTGCATATGTGTTCGTTTCTTGCATCATAGCCTTTTCCCCGTTGTCCGTTTTGCGATCCGGCACTCCTATGTCCTCCGGCGTCCCCCTCTTCTCTCTTTTCATGAGTGGGTGTTAAACGTTCTCGGAATTGACCGAGTCTTGCCAAGCGGCCTTGGTATAGCACCGGTAGACCTCCTGTCAAGTTTCGTGCCATTTGGAGTTCGTTTGGTACTCCAACGGTTAACCGGGTAACCGTAAAAGGCCTCTGTGTATTGCAGCCCAACACCCCTCCAAAGTGGCCCAAAACCCATCTAACTCCCCTCCATGCTCTCGGTCGTTCGATCACTATCGTGTGGGCGAAAACCGTGCCTCATTTGGACTCTCCTAGCTCCCAGAAACTATAAATATGCCCTCCCCCTGAAAATTCGCGGATGAATTCTCCCCCTGAAACCATAGCTTTTTCCCTCTCCGCCGCCGGACGTGTCCGCCCCGGCCGGACACGTCCACGCCACCGCCCAGCCACGTCGTGCCAACCAATGGCACGCTGCCACGTCACCCCGCCACGCGCCTCCTCCAACCCCATGCCTCCATGTCGCCTCGCCGGCTCCCCCGCAGCCGCGCGGGCCCGCAAGTCCACGTCCGGCCCTTCCAGGCCCGTTCGACGCCGCCGGCCCCCGCCTATCTTCTCGATCGCCGCCGCCGAGCGCCGCCACGCCGGACCACCGTGCTCCGCCCGCACCTCCCCGCCATCGGCAGCGCTCCGCCCCGCCGCCCTTCGCGCCTCGCCGCTTCGCCTCCGCACGTCGTGGCTCCGGCCACCGGAGGCTCGCCGGAGCCCGACCCCGCACCCGCGCCACTCCGCCGCCAGCCACCGCCTGGCGCCGATACCACCGGAGAACGCCGCCTCGCTGTGGCCCCCTCCTCGGCCGATCCGGTCGGGGATCACCGGATCCGGCCGCCGACGCTCGTCTCCGACCTCCCTGGCGCCGTCTACCGCCCCCATCGGCTTCCTCCTCGCCGGAGCCGCCTCGCCGGAGCCGGAGCCGGGGTGGATGAGATCCACCCATTCACGGATCCAAACGCATCCCCCGATCCCGGATCCCTCCGTCCCGGAACGCCTCCGTCCCGTTTCTCCGCGAGGTTGAATTTTCTGCTAAGTCCCCGATTATTTTGCATAATGTTGACATGTTCATCGCATCATATCTCTACATCCGTAGCTCCGTTTTATGCGTGTAATGTGTCAAATTGTTCGTCTCAACGAGTACTTCATTTCATTCCATTGCACCATGTTCATTTGAGCTCATCTTGATGCCTGAATCTTCGTTGCAGGAGTGCTATATGATGTTGTCTGCTGTGTGTTAACAGAACATGCTCATTTGTCATTTTTGCCATGATTGATGTGTGCATCCTATGAGGTTCATGTCTACATGTGTTGGACTATGCCATGTCTTCTGTAAAGAGGTGCTTACCATGTATTTTTGTGATCAATGTGGTGACTAGCACAAGCATGCAAATTAGGCTTCGTGATGTTGCTGATTTTAGTCCCTGTTCTGCTGTTATTTTGATGCCATGTAAACTTGATTCTACAGAGAGATCCATGCTTATTTTGAGATACTTCAGTAAGGATATTTTGAACATATGGTTATGCTTTATCCATCCCTGCCCCTGGTTGCAATTATGGAGTAGTCTAGCATGTCATTTTCGTGCTCTACTTTTGCTACAAAATGTTTCCTGGCAAATTGTTTACATGTTATTCAATTTTGCCAAGGTTGTTGTAGTTGATCCTTGCATGCTATGAACTTGTTCTTGCCTTGGTTAGCTTCATAAACATGTCTTCTTGCTGATGCTATGCTTATCATGTCATGCAATGACTTGTGGTGAGTGAATCAAGCTTGTTTAGTAGGGCACTTGCTGTTGCTGTTTTGCTAGGCTGAATCTGTTATTTTGTGATGCTATGTAAACCTGCTGCTACAAATCATTCCATGCATAATATGGAGATGTTCACTAAGGGTGTTTTGTTCTACATGTTATGCTCTATCCATCCATGCCCCTGGTTGCATTTGTTGCCTGCTGTAGCTTGTTGTAATCTTGCTCCAAAGTTGCTAAATAATGTTGCTGTCAGCCTGGGCTAGCAGGGTGGATGTCGTTTGAGCTTCTGTTTGTGTTTCATCCGTAGTGAGGTGATGCTCTTATGTATTGTGATGTTGTATTCGTGTGGCATTGTATGCCTTTTGTATGTATCCCCATCTATTATGTAATTTTGATGTAATGATATCCACCTTGCAAAAGCGTTTCAATATGCGGTTCTATCCTTGGTGGGACCTTCGAGTCTCTTTAGGATAGTATTGCATATTGGGCGTGATAAGTTGGTATCAGAGCCTTGACCGACCCTAGGAGCGCCCTTGATTGATCGTGTAGTTTGGCCGTTGTTGAGTCTAGAAGAAAACTGTTATCGGAGTCTAGTTATATCGGAGAGTAGGAATTGTTTTTACTCCTCAGCCCCTTCGTCGCTCTGGTAAGGAATCTTGACGTAGGTGTTTTGAACTACTTCTCTTCCCCTTCAAATTTTCTTTAGGATCACGCAGTTGGTTTTCCGATCGTTGGTTCTCAGCTCTTTTCATCCAGTGCATTTCACGTCAAGTCGACTCAACCCTCTTCATCTTTGCAAATTCAATCCTTAGTTGTTTTCTTTACCACCCGCCCACCCTTCTTCTTCTCGGAACCGGAGTCCGAAATCGAGTATCCTTCCTACTCGTGTGAAGCCTTTGCTTTCTTTTCTCAATGATTTCACCCGGTGTTTCCTCTTCAAGATATTCGTCGGTTCCCCCTCCAGAGTTGCCTTTGTTTTTCCCGCCCTCCCACCCTTTTCTTCCCGGAGCTTGAGTCTGTTTCGACCATCAATTCCATTCGTGTGAAGCCCCTTCAATCTTCGCTCAATTATCTCAATCGGTGAATTCTCGTCTCGTTTGACATTCTTCATCTCTTTTTCTTCTCCGGTGGATTCAATTCAAGTTTTTTCGGTTGATCATATTCTTTTCCTCGGCTCAAGTGTTTTCCCTGCTCGTTCGCCTCTCGCTAGTTTATCCTTCCGGAGTATTCAAGACATCTCAGGAGATTCATCTGTGTTCCAATTAATTTGAGGTTGTCACCTCATTCAAATATTTCAATTGTTCCGGTGCTTCATCTATCTGTTCATCATCCCTTTCCAACGGTGTTTTTCTCTTCAGTGGGCCCTAACCCACAGGTCTTTTTCTAGGATCTTACCCGACTCTTCTAATTTTCCGGAGCTATTCTCAAATTCTTTTCAAGTGTGACGTAAGAATGGATTTCATCAGTCAGATGCCTTTCAAGATCGATTTCAAATCATTTCATTGTTGGCTCAACCTCTTCGCTTTTCATTCTTCCGGAGTATCTTAGTAATTTTGGTGTTGTTTCTCGTCGTCATTTGTAGATTGAAGAAGAGTTTTTCCTCTAAATCATGTCCGTTCTCCCGAAGATTCATGATTCTAGTTTCATATTATCCTCTCGAATTATTCCATTTGTCAGATATTCTTTTCATCCATCCGGAGTATTTCAGGAGTTGATTTCCTTTTTGTTTCACCGGAGGCCATCATTCCAGCTATCGTCCTATAATTATCCCGGTGCTTCGTTCAAGTATTCTTCAATCAATTTGCAATCTCTAAGTTCTCGTCTCTCTAAATCCCCTCGAGTATATTGGTTCTTCTAATTCTTCCCGGTGATTCATCCTCTTTCGTCAGTCATTTCTGAATTCTTATGGTGGTTCATTCAGATTCTTTTTCCTTTGTTATCGTATCAATCCATTCCTTCTTTCAATCCTACCGGTGGATCAGGAAGACTTTCTCAAGTTTGCGCTATATCTCTTCTCAATCCTTTTCAAGAAGAATAAGTAATATGCAAAATCCATCTTGTCATCAATTTAATTTGATGAAGGATAAGCATACAATAAATCTTATTCTTATTTCATCCAAGTGAGTAACCATGTCCTTCGGAGTTTGTTCTTGATGAATAAATTCTAGTTCTAAGTGTTTTCATCTTTTCTTTTCCCGGAGTTCAATTTCCTCAGCCATTTTGTCGGAACCTCCATCTAAATCACCGCAAGGCTTTAATCTTATTCTTTCTTCCTTCATTCTATCTCATCATCCTTTTGTCACCGGAGTTCTTCATGATTTAATTCATTCTTTCAAGAGTCATCAAGATTCTTGTTGGCGGAGTTCAAGTATCTTTTCTTCTCGCGTCTCGAAGTGCAATTAATTCTCCGTATTCTTTTGAATTGGAGTTTTGCATTTCTTCGTTCTTCTCAGATATTCAAATCCGTTCAATCCTTCCTTCTAAGTTCTTTTCATTCAATTCTTTCATTTCTTCCGGAGCATTGCATTGTTCATCTCATCAAGTGCCATCTCTTTGGGTGAAGCTCATGTTCTATTCTTTCCTTGTATCAACCGGAGTGCTGCCTAAATCCTTTCTGTCTTATTCGTTTCTTATCTCGTTCTAACCGGAGTTATTTCATAGTCTATCTGTTTCCGTGACTTTAAGATTCTCGTCGTTCCTCTCTTCTTCTCGAGTGCTCTCGATTATTTGCTTCTTCTCTTGAGTTCTTGTTTCACCTCATCCCTTTTCCCTTCCGTCTCGGTCCTAAGATCTCGGGACGAGATCTCTTGTTAGTGGATGAGTGTTGTAACGCCCCAGATTCGATGCGCCAGGTGTCTGCTAGTTATGCTCCTTCTTTGCCATGTCATTTGCTTGCGTGCTGCATTTTATCATGTCATCATGTGCATCTCATTTTGCATACGTGTTCGTTTCTTGCATCCGAGCCTTTTCCCCGTTGTCCGTTTTGCGATCCAGCACTCCTATGTCCTTCGGCGTCCCCCTCTTCTCTCTTTTCGTGAGTGGGTGTTAAACATTCTCGGAATGGACCGAGTCTTGCCAAGCGGCCTTGGTATAGCACCGGTAGACCGCATGTCAAGTTTCGTGCCATTTGGAGTTCGTTTGGTACTCCAACGGTTAACCGGGTAACCGTAAAAGCCCTCTTTGTATTGCAGCCCAACACCCCTCCAAAGTGGCCCAAAACCCATTTAACTCCCCTCCATGCTCTCGGTCGTTCGATCACGATCGTGTGGGCGAAAACTGTGCCTCATTTGGACTCTCCTAGCTCCCAGAAACTATAAATATGCCCTCCCCCTGAAAATTCGCGGATGAATTATCCCCCTGAAACCCTAGTTTTTCCCTCTCCGCCGCCGGACGCGTCCGCCCCGGCCGGACACGTCCACGCCGCCGCCCAGCCACGTCACCCCGCCACGTGCCTCCTCCAACCGCACGGGTCCTCAAGCCCACGTCCGGCCCTTCCCGGCCCGTTCGACGCCGCCACCGCCCCACGGGCGCCCGAGCCCTGCGCCGCCGGCCCCTGCCTATCTTCCCAATCGCCGCCGCCGTGCGCCGACGAGCGTCGCCTCGCCGGACCACCGCGATCCGCCCGCACCTCCCCGCCGTCG
>NC_041385.1:52825483-52865186 GCF_002162155.2 Triticum dicoccoides
CGGCCACCGGAGGCTCGCCGGAGCCCGACCCCGCACCCGCGCCACTCCGCCGCCAGCCACCGCCCGGCGCCGCCGCCACCGGAGAACGCCGCCTCGCTGTGGCCCCCTCCTCGCCCAATCCGGTCGTGGATCACCGGATCCGGCCGCCGACGCTCGTCTCCGACCTCCCCGGCGTCGTCTACCGTCCCCACCGGCCTCCTCCTCGCCGGAGCCGCCTCGCCATCGCCGGAGCCGGGGTGGATGAGATCCACCCGTTCGCGGATCCAAACGCGTCCCCCGATCCTGGATCCCTCCGTCCCGGAATGCCTCCGTCCCGTTTCTCTGCGAGGTTGAATTTTCTGCTAAGTCCCCGATTATTTTGCATAATGTTGACATGTTCATCGCATCATATCTCTGCATCCGTAGCTCCGTTTTATGCGTGTAATATGTCAAATTGTTCGTCTCAATGAGTACTTCATTTCATTCCATTGAATCATGTTCATTTGAGCTCATCTTGATGCCTGAATCTTCATTGCAGGAGTGCTATATGATGTTCTCTGCTGTCTGTTAACAGAACATGCTCATTTGTCATTTTTGTCATGATTGATGTGTGCATCCTATGAGGTTGATGTCTACATGTGTTTTGGAATATGCCATGTCTTCTTTATAGAGGTGCTTACCATGTATTTTTGTGATCAATGTGGTGACTAGCACAAGCATGCAAACTAGGCTTCGTGATGTTGCTAATTTTAGTCCCTGTTCTGTTGTTATTTTGATGCCATGTAAACTTGATGCTACAGAGAGATCCATGCTTATTTTGAGATACTTCAGTAAGGATGTTTTGAACATATGGTTATGCTCTATCCATCCCTGCCCCTGGTTGCAAATTATGGAGTAGTCTAGCATGTCATTTTCGTGCTCTACTTTTGCTACAAAATGTTTCCTGGCAGATTGTTTACATGTTATTCAATTTTGCCAAGGTTGTTGTAGTTGATCCTTGCATGCTATGAACTTGTTCTTGCCTTGGTTAGCTTCATAAACATGTCTTCTTGCTGATGCTATGCTTATCTTGTCATGCAATGACTTGTGGTGAGTGAATCAAGCTTGTTTAGTAGGGTACTTGCTGTTGCTGTTTTGCTAGGCTGAATCTGTTATTTCATGATGCTATGTAAACCTGGTGCTACAAATCATTCCATGCATAATATGGAGATGTTCACTAAGGGTGTTTTGTTCTACATGTTATGCTCTATCCATCCATGCCCCTGGTTGCATTTGTTGCCTGCTGTAGCTTGTTGTAATCTTGCTCCAAAGTTGCTAAATAATGTTGCTGTCAGCCTGGGCTAGCAGGGTGGATGTCGTTTGAGCTTCTGTTTGTGTTTCATCCGTAGTCAGATGATGCTCTTATGTATTGTGATGTTGTATTCGTGTGCCATTGTATGCCTTTTGTATGTATCCCCATCTATTATGTAATGTTGATGTAATGATATCCACCTTGCAAAAGCATTTCAATATGCAGTTATATCCTTGGTGGGACCTTCGAGTCTCTTTAGGATAGTATCGCATATTGGGCGTGATAGCTGTGGAGGACGGAAGTAATATGTAACTAGTTTAAGGCCAAATCAACCAGATGAAGATAAACTTGAATACAAGTCAGGGATGAAGACAAATCAATTATGAAGACTTTGCAGTCATAACGCCAAGAGAAACACTTCAAACAAAAGTTTGGTGGTGGCGTTACCCACCGTATAGGAAGTATTAGACCCAGACATGGCGCACAATTATCGTGGCGCTCCGAAGTCAAATTCCGCATTATGTATTCACACTTAGAGTGTATGTCTTCATTGATTGAAGATATAAGTTACTTTGTGTGTTGCACATCTAAGTCATCAAAATGCATAAGTGTTAGGATCTGTGTCCAATTCACAGGACATTTGAGGATTCCAAGATATTTAGCTCACACTGCAACTTGCAAAACCTTTTCTCATCCAAGGGCTTTGTGAAGATATCATCCAATTGCTCTTCAGTGTTGACGTGAATGATATCAATATCTTCCTTCATTACATGATCTCTGAGAAAGTGATGATGAATCTCAATGTGCTTTGTCTTCGAGTGCTAAACTTGGTTGTTGGAAATCTTGATGGCACTCTCATTGTCGCAGTAGAGAGGCACATTCTTCAGGTGTATAACATAGTCCTTGAGAGTTTGCTTCATCCAGAGAAGTTGAGCATAGCAAGATCCGGTAGCAATGTATTCAGATTTAGCAGTGGAGAGAGATACACAGTTCTTATTCTTTGAAGACCAACAGACAAGTGATCGTCCCAGAAAGTGACATGTGCCTGATGTGGACTTGCGATCAACCTTGTCACCAGCACAATCAGCATCTGATAATCCAACTAGATCAAGCTCTGAGCCCTTTGTATACCATAATCCTAGTGTTGGGGTGTAAGCCAAATATCGAAGAATTCGCTTCACAGCTAAGTGATGCGATTCCTTGAGTGCCGCTTGGAATCGGGCACACATGCAAACACTAAGCATTATATCTGGCCTAGATGCACATAAATAAAGCAAAGAACCAATCATGGAGTAGTATACCTTTTGGTCGAACTCTTTACCATTGTCGTCGGGACCCAGATGACTTTTGGTTGGCATTGGCGTCGTGTATCCTTTGCAGTCTTGCATTCCAAATTTCTTTAGGCAATCTTTGAGATATTTTTCTTGAGATATGAAGATACCATTGCATTGTTGTTGAATTTGGAGACCCAGAAAGAACTTCAGTTCACCTATCATGAACATATTATATTGCTCTTGCATCATGTGACCAAACTCATCACTGTATTTCTTGTTGGTGCAACCGAAGATAATGTGATCCACATAGATTTGGCACACAAACAGTTCACCATCATATGTCTTCGTGAAGAGAGTAGGATCTAGTGAACCAGGTTTGAAGCATTTGCTCTTCAGGAAGTCTTTGAGCGTGTCATACCAAGCACGAGGGGCTTGTTTGAGGCGGACAGTGCCTTGTTGAGTTTTATACCATATCAGGATGTTTTGGATCTTCAAAGCCAGGAGGTTGTGCAATATATATTTCTTCTTCTATCTTTCCATTGAGAAAAGCACTCTTCACATCCATTTGATACTGAAGGATGTTGTGATGATTTGCATAGGCTAGCAGCATGCGAATGGCTTCAAGCCTTGCCACCGGAGCAAACATTTCATCAAAGTCAATTCCTTCCACTTGAGTGTAACCTTGTGCAACAAGACGAGCTTTGTTTCTGACCACTTGACCATGCTCATCTTGCTTGTTGCGATATATCCATTTGGTTCCAATGATATTGTGCTTCCGAGGATCAGGACGCTTGACCAGTTCCACACATTATTCAACTCAAACTGTTGAAGCTCTTCTTGCATATCTTGAATCCATTCAGGTTCCATAAAGGCTTCGGTGACTTTCTTGGGTTCTGAGATTGAGACGAATGCAAATTGTCCACAAAAATTGGTGAGTTGTGTTGCTCTTTGTGTGGCTCTAGAACGAGTGAGTGGACTAGGTGCATTGAGGCTATCGATCATCTTCTCAATCTGTACTTCATTTGCAACACGAGGATGAGCAGGACGAAGATTTTTCTCATTCTGATCAATGTCATCATTTGGAGGATTATCTTCAGGTTGAGCATTGTCTTCAGGTTGAGTGGATGCAGAAATGATCAGTTCTTCTTTAGTCTGATTCTCAGCGGGTAAGATTTCTCTAGTTCCCATTTGCTTGATTGACTCGCTAGGGGATAATTCATCTAGCACATTTGGCAGGTGCTCTCTTTATGAGCCGTTAGTCTCATCGAACCGCACATCCATAGTTTCAACCACTTGATAGTGAAAGAGGTTGAAGACTCTATAGAAGTGTGAATCCTTTCCGTAACCAACCATAAAACCTTCATGTGCTTTCGGTGCAAATTTGGAAGTGTGATGTGGATCCTTGATCTAGCACTTAGCACCAAATACTCTGAAGTAACTTACATTTGGCTTCTTACCAGTTAGGAGCTCATAGGAGGTTTTCTTCAGAAGCTTGTGAAGATAAACACGATTGATGACATGGCATGCAGTATCAATGGCTTCAGGCCAGAACTTCCATGGAGTATTGCACTCATCAAGCATCATTGGTGCCATCTCAATAAGAGTTCTGTTCTTGCGCTCCGCGATGCCATTCTATTGAGGTGTGTAAGGAGCAGAGAACTCATGAGTGATACCCATGGTATCCAGGTAGAGGTCGAGGCCGGTGTTCTTGAACTCAGTGTCGTTGTCGCTTCTGATGTCCTTGATCTTGATGCCATAGTTCGTCATGGCACGATTGGCGAAGCGTCTGAAGACATCCTGCACTTCAGTCTTTTATAGGATTATATGCACCCAAGTATATCGAGAGTAATCATCAACAATGACGAAGCCATAGAGACAAGTAGTAGCATTGAGAGTAGAGTAGTGAGTAGGGCCAAATAAGTCCATGTGCAGCAGCTCGAAGGGTAGTTGAGATGTGGTCATGATTGTCTTCGAGGGATGCTTGGCTCTTGTCATCTTTCCGGCTTCGCAGGCACCACACAGATGATCCTTCTTGAACTTGACGCCTTCGATGCCCACAACATGCTTCTTCTTCGGGAGAGTGTGCAAGTTCCTCATGCCAGCATGCCCTAGCCTTCGATGCCAAAGCCAACATTTTGAAGCTTTTGCTAGTAGACATACGGCCATGTGTGGTCCTGCTGAGAAATCTACCATATACATATCATCTTTTCGATATCCTTCAAAGACTAGAGACTTGTCAGATTCCATTAGTACAAGGCAGCGATATTTTCCAAATAGCACAATCATCTTTAAGTCACAAAGCATTGAGACAGACAGTAAGTTGAAACCAAGGGATTCAACAACCATCACTTTATCCATGTGCTGATCCCTTGATATTGCAACTTTACCTAGACCCAATACCTTGCTTTTACCAGTGTCAGCAAATGTGATGTGGCTCGTGTCTGATGGACGAAGCGTTGAATCCATCAGAAGACTTCGATCGCCAGTCATGTGATTAGTGCATCCACTGTCCATAATCCATTCTGAAGCATGAGGTGTCGTAGCCTACAATGCAGTTTGGGGGATAGGCTTCACCAAGCGAGTTGTGAAGCAGAAACATTTGACGAACAAGTGGAACATGGAAATTCAGGTCTAGGTTAGGATAGACAGGACGAGTGTCAAGGAAATCTGGAGTGAAATACATAGTAAGACCATTTGGGCATTTTATCTTGCGCCCTACAAGATTTTTAAGGTCTCCAGCATTAGTTTTGGACGCCTTTGATTTCCGGTTGGAGACCTTTCCCTGCAAAAGAGAGTTAAGTTTTCTTAACCACCCACATCTTCGGGGGTGACTTAGAAGCAATGAGTCTAAGTGCAGCATCTGAGAACTTTGGCTTCGGAGCCCTAGTAAATAGCCTTGCAGGGGGTGAATAATACTCATGTGAACATGCAAAAAAGTTCTTGGTTCTATGAACATAGCGATTTAATGAAACACGCTCATATTCATGGGTCTGAGTATGATTTTCCTGTAAAACATTGATGTTAGGGTGACTCAGATGAGTCCTCGGTCTGTATGAAGCTTTTGGAACATATGAAGCATTTGGTATGGGGTTTGTCTTCTTCACAGGTGGTGTCATGATGATATTCACGGGAAGATTCTCAAGACAACTCTTGGGTACCCATATCTTCTTCATAGGTGACCCATTCCTGCAGTTAGTACCAATATACCTGGCAAACACTTCGCCATTCTGATTCTTGAACAATTTATAGTTTGCATCAAAGGATTCATCAATGATAATTGGGTTATCACAAGTGAAGCCAGATAAGGTGGATGGATCTACTGGAGATTCCTTTGCAGCAACCCAAGTGGTTTTGGGGTACTGCACAAGCTTCCAGTATGACCCATCAACATTCATTTTTCTCTTGAACCCTACACCCTCTTTTCTAGGGTTTCGGTTCAGAATCTGCTTTTTGAAGACATCACATAATGTCTGATGCCCTTTGAGGATTTTGTACATCCCTGTCTCAAGCAGTGTCTTCAACCTGGCATTCTCATCAGCAATAGTAGTGGTATCCTCAACAGAGGGGTTAGTTACCACATCAGCAGTTGAAGATATCTCAAAAGTAGTTGCAGTGGAACATTTAGCAATAGAGACAACGTTATCACGCTCAATGCATTTTAGACATGGTGGTTCAAATCCTTCCTGAGCGGAACTGATGTGTTGAGCATGAAGATCTTCATCATCCGATCTCAATTTCTCAAGTTCCTGCTTCCTTTGAAGATAATCATAGGGGAGCTTTTCATGAGATGTTGAGAGCGTTCCATGACGACCTTCAAGTTCCTGGTACTTAACATGAAGATTTTTTATGTCTTCAATGAAGGACTGAGTCTTAGTCATTTCCGCGTCCAACAGGTCATCGCTTTTGTCTAACAGTTTTTGAATATGTTCCATAGCTTTCTGTTGTACAGTTGCAATTTTAGCAAGTTTTTTGTAGCTAGGTTTGGATTCACCATTAGAGTCATCTTCACTTGATGTTTGAAAGTAAGCATCGTGAGAGTTTACCTTGGCACCACGTGCCATGAAGCAGTAGGTGGGAGTCGAGTCGTTCTCGTCATCAGCATTGGTGATGGAGCCATTGTCTTCAATGTTGAAGATGGACTTGGCGACGTAAGCTGTAGCTAGAGCCAGACTTGCGACACCAGAGTCGGACTCCTCCTCAGACTCCACCACCTCCTCCGAAGCAGACTCCTCCTCTGAATCCATTTCCTTGCCAACAAAAGCATGTTCCTTGCCTGATGAGCTCTTCTTGTGCGATGAAGACTTGGAGGAAGATTTTGAAGAAGACTTTGAGGATTTCTTCTTCTTCTTGTCAACGGAATCATATTCTTTGTTCTTCTTCTTCTTCTTCTCATTGTCCCACTGTGGACATTCAGAGATGTAGTGGCCAGGTTTCTTGCACTTGTGATAGGTTTTTTTTCTTGTTGTCATGGGTGGAAGCTTCATCATCCCTTGAGCTGGATCGTGAAGACTTTCTGAAGCTTTTCTTCCTAGTGAATTTCTGGAACTTCTTCACAAGCATAGCAAGCTCCTTTCCAATATCTTCAGGATCACCGGAACTGCAGTCAGATTCTTCTCCAGATGAGGAAGCAGCGGCCTTTCCTTCAAAGCGCGACTTCGGCCATAGTTGGGGCCATAGATATCTCGTTTCTCAGATAGCTGGTACTCATGTGTGTTCAGCCTCTCAAGTATGCAGACGGATCGAGTGTCTTGAAATCAGGGTGTTCTTGTATCATCAGGGCTAGGGTGTCAAATGAGCTGCCAAGAGATCTCAGCAGTGTCTTCACTATTTCATGCTTCGTAATGTCAGTTGCACCGAGTGCGCGGAGCTCATTTGTGATATCAGTGAGGCGATCAAACGTGAGCTTGACGTTCTCATTGTCGTGTCTTTTGAAGCGGTTGAAGAGGTTGCACAGAGTACTGATTCGTTGATCACGCTGAGTAGAGACGCCTTCATTGACCTTGGAGAGCCAGTCCCAGACTAGCTTCGATGTTTCCAGAGCGCTCACACGGACATACTGCCCTTTGGTCAGATGACCACAGATGATGTTCTTGGCTGTAGAGTCCAGTTGAATCAACTTCTTGACATCAGCAGGGGTGACACCTTCACCAGTCTTGGGAACGCCATTCTTGACGACATACCACAGATCGATATCAATGGCTTCAAGATGCATACGCATCCTATTCTTCCAATAGGGATATTTAGTGCCATCGAAGATGGGGCACGCAGCGGAGACCTTGATTATCCCTGCAGTCGACATAGCTAAAACTCCCGGTGGTTAAATCGAATCACACAAAACAAAGGAGTACCTTGCTCTGATATGAATTGAAAGGGGTAGTTATCGACTAGAGGGGGTGAATAGGCAATTTTTATGAAAGTCTTCAAAACATGGGGGTTTCGAAGACAAACAGTAGAAATAACACTATTCGTATGCAGCGGAAGGTAGACTACACTAGACAAGCCATAGTCAAGTATTCAATGAAGTGAGAGCATGAAGACTATTAGCCTCTATGTAGTATGGATCAGGATGGAAGATAGTATGAAGCCAATCAGATCAGGTAGTCACACAGTGAAGTCAAACAGATAATGCAAGCAGGCAATGACTTCACAAAGACAAACTGTAAGTAGAGAGAAGTGAGAGATAGAACCAGTAGCTTCAGGAGGACAGGGATTTGTTCGACCAGTTCCAGTTGTTGTCACAACTGTACGTCTGGTTAGGGAGGCTGAGATTCAACTCAGAAGACCGCGTCTTCACCTTATTACCCTTGAGCTAAGGACACCTAGTCCCCACCCAATCACTCTGGTAAGTCTTCAAGGTAGACTTCCAAACCTTCACAGACTTCGTTCACCAGCAATCCACAATGACTCTTGGATGCTCAGAACATGACGCCTAACCTGCTGGAGGATTCACAGTCCTCAAGTGTAACAAGTCTTCAGATCACGCAGACAGAAAGACTTCAGTGATGCCAAACACTCCTTGGGCTCTGGGTGGTTTGGGCTTTGTACTCGCAAGGATTCTCTCTCAAAAGCTTCGGAGGTGGGTTGCTCTCAAACAACAAAAACCGTATCTAAATCTGAGCAGCCACCAATTTATGGTGTAGGAGGTAGGCTATTTATAGCCACGGGCAACCCAACCTGATTTGTCCGAAATGACCCTGGGTCACTAAGGAACTGACACGTGTGGCAACGGTCAGATTTCAAACACACGCGGCAGCTTGACTTGGGATACAAGTAAAGATGACTTATCCGACTCTGGATAAGATTTGCTCTCATTGTCTTCGCTTGAAGACATAGGATTTGGTTGAGCATCATCACTCTGACTTTGTTCACTTGGACCCCACTTATCAGTATGGTGGTTCCTATGACTCAACAAAGAAGAAAAGGAGACAATGAAATAACTAAGTCTTCGCGCTCCATAGTCTTCACTCAATATCTTCACATGTCATAGTCTTCAACGTGAATAGCTTCAAAGACCACTATTGTCTTCAATGTCTTCACACATTTTTAGGGGTCATCTCCGGTAGGTAAACCGAATCAATGAGGGACTACTACCTGTGTTATCCTGCAATTCTCACAAACACATTAGTCCCTCAGCTAGGTTTGTCGTCAATACTCCAAAACCAACTAGGGGTGGCACTAGATGCACTTACAGCCGTGGAGACCCTTCGGGCAGAACTTGCCAGAGCCAAGGAGCAAGCCAGGAGAAGTGATGCGGCTGCCCTAAAGGCAGCCGAACAGGCTGAACATTGCCAAAGTGAGGAGAAAATAGTCAGCATGGCTATTGAGCTAAGAAATGCCGCCAGCCGATATGAGCTTCTCGAAAGGAAAAACCGAGCAAAAACGGCTGCCCTAGAGAAGGCCTTGCAGGCAGCAAAGGAAACTCGCTCTGTAATCAGAACGGCGCGGGAGGAGCTTCGGCAAGCTGGTGATATTGCGGCTGGGAAGCCCTTTTTATTGCGAACAAAGTTCGGCGATCCGATATATGCCCCTCTTGATCAATTGTGGAGTTCTGTGGACGCATACTTGGATTTAGCAAAGAGTGTTGCTGATGCGACGGAGTATTTCAAGGATCGGGAAGATCATGAGGTGGAAAGATTGTTCTGGTCGCAGTTCAGTGCTCCAAAGTGTCCGCTGCTGTGGAATGAGCAAATGGCCGAATGGGCCGAGCTCCATAGGTTGTCCGAACTTTCCATGAAGGTTGTCGTGGATCATCTGTGGCCGAAGGAACCGAGCCCAGGTAGTTATTTTGGTTTGGTGCAGCGATTTCTTCGTGTTGTGCCGCATATCGATGCTCTCAAGAGGTCGGCATGCATAGAGGGTGCGCGGATGGCTCTTTCCCGTGTCAAGACATATTGGGCGAAGATGGAGGTCACCGAAATTGCAACCAGGGGTCCACCTGGGGGTCAGTACTCGCCCGAGCACTATTTTGAAGAAGTCCTAGAAGGTGCCCATTCAATAGAGGCTTAGTGCTCCAAGAATACCATGTTTCAGTGACATGTGCCTTGATTGTAAAAACAATGCTATTTTGATTATAAAGGCTATATTTATACTTTTGCCCGTAAAGTATTGTAGTGCCTCATGTGCGGCCGTTTATGTATGTATGTATATAACCTGAAAGTTTGCAATCGTCGGCTTCAACCCCCACGCATACAATGCGGGGGTGTTCGGAAAAGCGCGTACTCACACTTGATCCAACATCTTGGTCCGTTAAGGAGGTGATAGCACGGCGAACAAGGAAATCGGACTATATAACTTTAACACTTTCACTTAGCCATAGGAGTTTGACGGTGGAGCTACTATATAGCCCTTGGCATGTCCGCGTTCATCCGAATACGGGGCGCATACATACGTGACCGGGAAACCGGTCCTTCATTAATGCAGAGCAATCGCGATGATTCCGCTGAGTCATCGAGTGGTTGACCAGTCTCTCGCCTTATCATGACAGTCAGTTTTCAGCTTTCTCTACTGAGGTGCTCATCCAGATGAACCAGGGCACAATCGTAGTAGTTCTCCCCGTGCCACCTTAGCCGATAGAGCGGAACATAAGGTAGCAAAACACGGGAGCTGTGCAAACCCAACTATTGACCAAAGACATGATTTGGAGCTGATGCATATAAGGCCAAACTCGTGACACCGAACACTCCCGAAGGTATTCGGACTTTACAACATATGTTGGGCTGAGTACCGCGCTCGATAATGAGCCCTGTATTTCCAGGTACGTGCATTAGTCTGGCGGAACGACAGAGTTTGTCAAAAACGCCAGTGTCCCTCTCGGTTGTTTTAAGTGCCCGGAGGGTTTGAGGCAACAAGAGACGATAAAAAAGGTTTACACAGTGTCTTAATCTAAAAAGAAACCTTTGAACGGGGCCCTGCTGCACGTCTGTGCCTTCATCTCCATTGTGCCGTATCCTGGAAGGGTGTAGCACGGTGATCATCTGTAAAAAGAGAAAACCCAGGTGAAAGAATCTGGTGTGATCATCCGAAAAGTTGGTTATTCTTAATGAACCATGAAAATTCAATCTATTGTGTATTAATACGGTCGATCCGAACTATGGACCCTTTTGGATGCGGGAAACCCCTAGCAACACATATGGGGGCATATCCATCAACCAAGCTCAGGTTTATCTGGGCTGCTACGACTAGTGGTGCACCGGACACGTCTAGCCATGTCCGTGGTCTCGACGACCGATCATTTATTTGGGCTGGCGGGGCCGTTCAGTGGTTCGTCTGCTAGAGCCGCCACATATTCTTCTGCACACAAAGAACGCTCTGTATTTCCACTGATTGTGATGATGCCACATGGACCGGGCATCTTAATTTTAAGATAAGCGTAATGCGGTACTGCGTTAAAACGAGCGAAGGCCGTTCTTCCGAGTAGTGCATGATAGCCGCTTCAGAATGGAGCGATGTTGAAGATTAGTTCTTCGCTTTGAAAGTTGTCCGGAGAACCGAATACAACTTCTAATGTTAGAGAGCCCGTACGGCTGGTCTCTACGCCTGGTATTACTCCTTTAAAGGTAGTACTGCTTTGGCTAATTCTTGATGGGTTTATCCCCATTTTGCAGACAGTGTCCCGATATATTAGATTAAGACTAATGCCACCGTCCATTAGGACTCAGGTGAGAGGGTATCCGTTAATTATTGGGTCGGCAGCCGAACCTCCATGTCGGATACTAGTCGGATGATCCCTGCGATCGAAAGTGATCGGGCAGGCCGACTATGGGTTGAATTTGGGGGCGACGGGCTCTACAGCGTATATGTCTCGGAGTGCGCGTTTGTGCTTCCTCTTTTTTCTGTCCCCCCAGTGTTCGGCTGGCGAGGTTCGTCCTTGTCTTCACTTGGCGGCTCTCTCCCCTTGTGTTCGGCGTTTAGTTTGCCGGCCTGCTTGAAGACCCAGCACTCTCTGTTGGTGTGATTCGCAGGTTTCTCAGGGGTGCCATGAATCTGACATGATCTGTCCAGGATTTTGTTTAGGTTGGACGGTCCATCTCTGCCGCCTTTAAATGGCTTTTTCCGTTGACCGGGTCGAGAGCCCCTGAATCCGGGATTTACCATCGTGTTATCTGGGTTGTCTTCATTATTTCGGCGCTTGTTTTTATTGCATCGTGGCTTCCCATTGCCGTCCTTGACTTTGGATGTGCCTGTGTCGCTGGTGCCGCTGCGGGCTAACTCACTATCCTCGCCCGCGCAAAAGTGGGTCATGAGGCTTGTTAGGGCTGCCATTGTCCTCGGTTTTTCCTGGCCGAGGTGTCTGGAGAGCCAATCGTCCCGGACACTGTGTTTGAAAGCCGCTAAGGCTTCAGCATCCAGACAATCGATGATTTGGTTCTTCTTAGTGAGAAACCTGTTCCAAAGCTTTCGGCTGACTCTCTGGGTTGTTGGAGTTTGTGACTTAAATCATCTGCGTCCGGAGGTCGGATATAGGTCCCTTGATAATTAGCCCTGAAAGCATCCTCAAGTTCCTCCCAACTTCCAATTGAGTTTTCGGGGAGGCTTTTCAACCAGTGCCGAGCTGGTCCTTTCAACTTGAGGGGCAGGTATTTGATGGCGTGGAGATCGCCTCCACGAGCCATGTGGATATGAAGAATAAAGTCGTCAATCCAGACTGCAAGGTCTGTCGTTCCGTCGTATGCCTCTATGTTTACGGGTTTAAATCCCTCTAGAAATTCATGATCCAGCACCTCATCGGTGAAGCACAGGGGGTGTGCGGCACCCCTGTATTTGGATGTGTCATGGCATGCTTCTGACGGTTGTGGTGTTCGGTGTTGATTCCGAGCTGTTATTCGATCAGTATAGTCATTTTGGTGGCCATGATCATGCGCCGGAGCACGCTTACTAGGTCCATAGATGGACCTGGCCATACCGGCTCTTTTGTCTAGGTGCTCACATAAATCGTGTGCTGACTTGTGTGCGGCGTCATTAGCCACTCTGTCTCGGCCACGGGGTGCTCGGTCCGGCAGATCGATCGTATTGTTTTTTTGCAGGATGGGCTCTATAGCCTCGTTGACGAATTCGGGCAGCAGCTTGCGCTTTGGGTAGCTCTTTGTGTGGCGATTGCCACCGTATTTTTCGTCAGTGTCAAGCACTTTGTTCCATCTCCGGTTGAGCATATCCTGCGCGGCCTTAAGCCTTTGCTTCTGCTTCTTCAAGCTCCTCGCAGTGGCGATAAGCCTTTTTTGGAGGTTCTCTTGTTCCAAGTACTTTTTCAGGATGATGAGTGCATCATCGTCCGGACTATTCTCCTTTCCGGAGAGAGTTTTATAAATTTTATCTTCGGCATCACTGTGATCGAACAGAGGCCCCAGACTATGTTCGTCGTCCCCTGGCTCATCCTGCTCCATCGCTGGGTCCATGGGGTCGTCGTTAGCTTTTGAGTCGACCAGGGTGTTATTCTTCCTTGTGCCGTTATCACGGTTTTTGCTGTGGCGGGATTTAGAGCGGTACCGCTGACATCAGCGCTTTGGTTGCTTCTCAAGAGGATTATCCTCCGTTGCTTCCTTCCGTTCCTCACCGTTGTTCTCTTTGGGTGTGTCCACCATGTATATATCATATGATGAGGTGGCTGTCCAGCGCCCTGTGGGCGGTGGTTCCTGTTCTTCTCCAGCATCGTCATTCATACCGTCGATGTCTTCGGAGTCGAAATCAAGCATGTCGGCTGAGTCATCGACAGTGGCTATTAAGTGGGTGGTGGGTGGGAAACGAATTTATTCGTTGTCCGCTTCCCACTCAAGCCGGACATAGTTCGGCCAAGAGTCTCTTGACAGGGAGAGGGATTTCAACGAATTTAGCACGTCACCTAAGGGCAAGTGCTGGAAGTTATCCGTGGAGGTAAACTACATGATCGGCGCCCCATCCGTTTCAATAGGCACGGATGCGCGTGGTTCGGAACCTATGGTCGGAGATGAGTCCGAGGATCCGATGACACAGACCTTATTGGAGGTGAAGTCTGTGTTCGGCTCTACCACCGATGAGCGTGTGGCTTCCGGGGCAGGGTCCCTCCACGCATCCTCGGATAGCACGATCTGCTCCGGATTGAGAGCCGGGGCAGCTGCAGGTGTGATCTCCTGAATACTGTCCGATGACAGATCTAGGTCATGCTCATCGTGGCTGCACGGCGGACCTGTTATGCACTCGAATCCGTCGAAGATCAAGTCTCCGCGGATATCGGCAGTGTAGTTCAGGCTTCCAAACCTGACCTGATGGCTAGGGGCGTAGTTGTCGATCTGCTCCAGATGGCCAAGTGAGTTGGCCCGCAGTGTGAAGCCGCCGAATATGAAGATCTGACCAGGAAGGAAAACCTCACCCTGGACCGCATCGTTGTAGATGATTGAAGGAGCCATCAAGTCTTATCGTGACGACACAGTGGAGCTCCAATGAAAGCACCAATGTGAGTGTCAAAACCGGCGGATCTTGGGTAGGGGTCCCGTACTGCGCATCTAAGGCTAATGGTAACAGGAGGCGGGGGACACAACGTTTACCCAGGTTCAGGCCCTCTCTATGGAGATAATACCCTACTTCCTGCTTGATTTATCTTGATGATATGAGTATTACAAGAGTTGATCTACCACGAGATCGTAGAGGCTGAACCCTAGAAGCTATCCATGGTATGATTGTTTTATATAGACACCGGAGGGGGTTAGGGTTACACAGAGTCGGTTCAGAGAAGGGGATCTACATATCCAGATTGCCAAGCTTGCCTTCCACGCTAAGGAGAGTCCCACCCGGACACGGGA
Source organism: Triticum dicoccoides (assembly GCF_002162155.2). NCBI lineage: Eukaryota > Viridiplantae > Streptophyta > Magnoliopsida > Poales > Poaceae > Triticum > Triticum dicoccoides. The sequence goes on from NC_041385.1 coordinate 52,840,300, forward strand.
CGAAGTCTTCAATCTTGTATCTTCATAGTCCAACACTTCGGCATAAGCATATAGTCCGGCTGTCCGAGGACCCCTGAATCCAGGACTCCCTCAACGACAACCATATCAATATCACAAAGCATTGAGACAGACATGAGGTTGAATCCTAAGGACTCGACAAGCATGACTTTGTCCATGTGTCTATCTTTTGAGATTGCAACCTTACCTAGGCCCAATACCTTGCTTTTGCCTTTGTCCACGTAGGTGATATGCTTCAGATGAGATGGTGACAAATCAGTGTCCATTTACAAGTTCCTGTCACCGGTTATGTGGTTTGTACATCCACTATTGAGGACCCACTTAGTAGCTTTAGGTTGTTCATCCTGCAGATGAATTAGTGCAACTTATGAACCCATATACTTCATCAGTGAAGAATATGATATCAATTTCATCAACAGTAACAGATATAGCAATATGAGGACGAGAGAAATGAGTGATTCATTTCTTCATGGTTAGCTTGCGTCCATTCAAGCACATTCAGGTCTCCAGCAAATTCTTCAAACGATTAAGTTCGTATGGAGAACTGACCCTGCATAAGAGATTAGTTATTTTTCTTCACCACCCACATCTGGAGGGGTGGCAAGGAGTTCATCATTCTACAAGCTCCATAAGAAAAGGCTGGCATTGAAGCCAGTGCACTTTGTTACACAGAAATTCTTCGAGGACTTATGAGGCATTGAAGCATATGAATAAGCAGAGAAATTCTTCGAGGACTTATGAACATAATGGTTTTAAGAATAATGCACATATTCATATCCTTTAGACTTTCCCTGCAAAACAGAAGTGTTAGCATGATCATGTTCATATGAGGATTTTGATCCTGATGAAGAATTTAATCCATATGAAGAATTTGATCGGGGGTTCCTTTTCTTCATAGGTGGTGTCATGATGACATTCACCTGAAGATTTTCAAGGCACCTTTCGGGAACCTGATTTTCTTCATAGGGGGACCGTCCCTGCAGTTAGTTCCAACATATCGAGCAAATACTTCACCATTCTGATTCTTGAACAGTTTATAGTTAGAGTCAAATGACTCATCAGAGGAATATGAAGAATCACAAGTAAATCCAGATAGAATGCATGGATCTACAGGAGGTCCTTTCACAGAAACCCATGAGGTTTTGGGATACTGCTCAGGTTTCCAGTAGATCCCATCAGCATTGAGTTTCCTCTCAAAGGCAATACCCTCTTTCCTAGGATTCCTATTCAAGATCTGCTTTTTGAGCACATCACAAAGAGTCTGATGCCCTTTGAGGCTTTTGTAAATGCATGTCACATACAATTCCTTCAGCCCTGTATTATCGTCGGTGATACTTGTGGTATCCTAGATGAGGAATTTGTGACCACAGAGATAGTTGAAGAATTTGCGGCAATAGAAGCATTTGAACATTCAGGAGAAGAATTAGCAGATTCACGCTCAATGCATTTGAGACATGGTGGAATAAATTCTTCCTGAGCGGAACTGATCTGTTGAGCAAGCAATGAATCGTTTTCCTTCTGAAGATCTTCATAACTCACTTTTAACCTCTCAAGATCTTGCTTTCTCTGAATAAATTCATAAGAAAGCTTCCCATGATCAGTTAAGAGAGTGTTATGATGATTTTGAAGGTTGTCAAACCTAGTCTGAAGTCTCTGAAGATTATCAGTCAGAGTCTTAGTTCGATTCAATTCCTTACCCAACAGGTCATCACTTTTGTCTAGTAGATTTTGAATCTTTTCCAAAGCCTTCTGTTGTTTAACAACAATTTTAGCAAGTTTGGAATAGCTAGGCTTGAGATTGTCATCGGATTCATCCTCACTAGAGTCAGAGGGGGAATGTTTGAGTACATTGGCACCTTTTGCCATGAAGCAGCAGGTGGGAGCATAGTCATCGACGCTCTTGTCAGCAGAGTTGGGGAGGTCATTTTCTTGAGTGTTGAAGATGGACTTGCTGACGTAAGCAGTAGCGAGGGCTAAGCTCTCCACACCAGAGTCTGACTCCTCAGATTCCTCCTCTTCCACATTATCCTCAGATTTAGCTTCAGAGTCCATTTCCTTGCAAATGAATGCCCGGGCCTTCTTGGAACTGCTCTTCTTGTGAGATGAAGACTTTGAAGATTTTGATGATGAAGACTTTGAAGATTTTTGATACGTCTCCAACGTATCTATAATTTATGAAGCATTCATGCTATTATATTATCTGTTTTGAATGATTATGGGCTTTATTATACACTTTTATATTATTTTTGGGACTAACCTACTAACCGGAGGCCCAGCCCATATTGTTGTTTTATTGCCTATTTTAGTGTTTCGAAGAAAAGGAATATCAAACGGAGTCCAAAAGGAATGAAACCTTCGGGAGCGTTAATTTTGGAACGAACATGATCCGGGAGACTTGGAGTACAAGCAAGGGAACCTTTGAGGAGGCCAGGATATAGGAGGGCGCGCCCACCCCCTGGGCACGCCCACCCCCCTGGGTGCGCCCCTTGTCTCGTGGGCCCCTCGTGGCTCCCTCGACCGACTTCTTTCGCCTATATATTCCCATATACCCTAAAAACATCGAAACGGAAGATAGATCGGGAGTTTTGCCGCCGCAAGCCTCTGTAGCCACCAAAAACCTCTCGGGAGCCCGTTCCGGCACCCTGCCGGAGGGGGGATCCCTCATCGGTGGCCATCTTCATCATCCCGGCACTCTCCATGACGAGGAGGGAGTAGTTCACCCTCGAGGCTGAGGGTATGTACCAGTAGCTATGTGTTTGATCTCTCTCTCCCGTGTTCTCTCTCGTGTTCTCTCTATGGCACGATCTTGATGTATCGCGAGCTTTGCTATTATAGTTGGATCTTATGATGTTTCTCCCCCTCTACTCTCTTGTAATGGATTGAGTTTTCCCTTTGAAGTTATCTTATCGGATTGAGTCTTTAAGGATTTGAGAACACTTGATGTATGTGCTTATCTATGGTGACAATGGGATATTCACGTGATCCACTTGATGTATGTTTTGGTGATCAACTTGCGGGTTCCGCCCATGAACCTGTGCATAGGGGTTGGCACACGTTTTTGTCTTGACTCTCAAGTAGAAACTTTGGGGCACTTTTGAAGTACTTTGTGTTGGTTGAATAGATGAATCTGAGATTGTGTGATGCATATCGTATAATCATGCCCACGGATACTTGAGGTGACAATGGAGTATCTAGGTGACATTAGGGTTTTGGTTGATTTGTGTCTTAAGGTGTTATTCTAGTATGAACTCTATGATAGATTGAATGGAAAGAATAGTGTCGGTGTCAAAACTGGCGGATCTCGGGTAGGGGGTCCCGAACTGTGCGTCTAGGCGGATGGTAACAGGAGACAAGGGACACGATGTTTTACCCAGGTTTGGTCCCTCTTGATGGAGGTAAAACCCTACGTCCTACTTGATTAATATTGATGATGCGTGTTACAAGAGTGGATCTACCACGAGATCAAGGAGGCTAAACCCTAGAAGCTAGCCTATGGTATGATTGTTGTTCGTCCTATGGACTAAAGCCATCCGGTTTATATAGACACCGGAGAGGGCTAGGGTTACATAGAGTCGGTTACAATGGTAGGAGATCTACATATCCGTATCGCCAAGCTTGCCTTCCACGCCAAGGAAAGTCCCATCCAGACACGGGACGAAGTCTTCAATCTTGTATCTTCATAGTCTTGGAGTCCGGCCGATGATGATAGTTCGGCTATCCGGACACCCCCTAGTCCAGGACTCCCTCAGTAGCCCCTGAACCAGGCTTCAATGACGACGAGTCCGGCGCGCATATTGTCTTCGACATTGCAAGGCGGGTTCCTCCTCCGAATAATTTATAGAAGATTGTGAACACCAGGATAGTGTCCGGCTCTGCAAAAATAAATTCCACGTACCACCGTAGGGAGAATAATATTACACCAGTTCAATCTACCGACGCGTTTTGTGGCGTGACATCACACCACTACCAAGCCTTTACTTGAATTGTTTTTATTGTACCACCTCAGCGCGTTTAGCGAAGCGGTTTCCTTGGCACGTCTTGTCGAAGCAGAGATCGTGTTCCCCTTATTCCGGGATTCCCATCAATACGGACATGGGTAACCCAACCGTGCCCGTTGCCACGCCCCCTCCATCGAAGGCGGGTCCCAAACGGTCACGGGGACGGCTCTTGGTATTCTTCCTCTTTATAATGAGACCAAGGCCCGTTCTTTTCCTTCAATCCTCTCTTGAATCCGCCCCTCGCCCCGAGTTCCAACACCCAGGGCTCCAGATTCGGGTACCTTCGTTCTTCGACAATGTCCGGCCCTGACCTACGAGGCCGGTGGATGCCCTCCTCCGTCACGGAAGAGGACATGCTAAAGCTGAGAGACGCCAGGTACTTAACCTATGAGATTTCGCATAGGCTGCCTGCCCGAGGGCAAGTTATTCCGACTCCCGAGCTTGGCGAGAGCGTCGTGTTCATGTCTCACCTCCGTCGGGGTTTAGGATTCCCGACGGATCCCTTCGTAAGAGGGCTCATGTTTTACTATGGGCTGGAATTCCTTGACTTGGCTCCAGAGTCCATCCTCCACATCTCATCATTCATTGTCGTCTACGAAGCCTTCCTCCACACTACCCCTCACTTCAGCTTGTGGCTCAAAACCTTCAACATGGAGCCGAAGATGATTGAGGAGCGTCAGGCAGAGTGCGGCGGGGTGGTTATAAGCAAGAGGGCCGATGCTCCATGGCCCGAGGGCTTTTTTCAGGAGGAGCTCGGCTTGTGGCAACAGGAGTGGCTCTATATCACCGCTCCCAGGGGCAGCAGGCAGAGGCCGCCGCCCGTCTTCCGCTTGGGCCCTCCACAACAACTAACGTCATGGGTCAACAAGGGACGTGACCGGGGGCCGTGCAAAGACGTACCCCTGTTGCAGGACCGGATTTGAGGACTCCAAGAAAGGGAGATCAATCTGGTCACAGTGGTACAAGTTATGTTGATCCGGCGCCTACTGCCCTGCAAACATCGCCCCCTCCGCCTGTGGGAATTTAATCCGGAGGGGCCACGAGCACTTCAAAACTTCATGGGTTTGACACCCGCGGAGATGTACAAACTTTTCTTTGGATTGCAAGAGATGCGTCCGGAATTGACCGAGGATGCTGGCCTAAGCTGCAATCGCCCGGATACCCAAGTAAGTAGCCCCGTGTCCGGACACATCGTCCATTTATTTATCGTGGGTTTGCCTTTTAACCAGCTATCCCTTGGACAGGAGTGGATAGCGCAAGCAAAACTGATACGGTGTCTGGCCCCCCTCCCTGAGACCACGCAGGATCCCGTGTTAATCAAAATGTTGGAGGTTGCACCTTCGGAGGAGGGCGAAGGGGGGCACAGGGGAACTACCACCTCCGCCAAGGAGGCTTTCAGTAAGGGAGGAATCGAGAGTCCCTCCTTCCAGGGGGAGAAGAGGACCGCTTCCGAAGACCCGGAGGCCAAGGCCTCAAAGCGGGGAAAGAAATCTGTACCGGAAGGTCCTGTGCCGGGAAGAGCCCCGGCTGTACTGTCTCCTCGGAGGAATCAGCCCTCTAGCGAGCCGTAAGTAAAAAAGGGGGGATTTTGTAATAGTGGACACCCCTGCTTAATTTCTAAGGGTAACCGAAGTTTTCACCTTGTAGTTTGGATCTCAGCCCATCTCAGCACAGCTCATCTTCGGGAGACCTTCGTCCGAAGATGATGGAGAGCGAAACGCCTCCATCTGCCGCCCCGTCGTGCGGGGCGGGCGACCCTGAGGTGTCGTCACGGAGGGTCTCCCTGAATCCGGCGGGGCCGGAGAGTTCGGCACCCATTGGAGTACGGTCGGTGGTGCTGCAAGATTTGCTCAAGAGGGCGTCTATCTCAGAAGATCACCTCACATTAATGAGTAGGGTGATTGAGAGGATCTCGTCCGCCGAAAGCGGGTTGTGTGAGGCCGTCGGAAGTTTGCTGACGGGGTTTGAGGTACGCAAAAAATGACATACCTTTTGATAGTTTTGCACATGAAGTGCGCCCTGTATAGATAGTAGCCCCTGGGACTTGGTATGCTGTCGAAAGCGACAGCGTGCCGAGGATCATATTCTCAGTTATAGATTGTCACCTTTCCTATGCAGGTGGCAGAGCGTTTGGTGGCCAGCCGGACTGATGGATTTGCCGAGCTGAAGAGGCAACTCGACGTTGCGGATGCGGACATCTCGTTGGTCAATAAACGACTTGATGAGTCACAAGGTATGTGGTTGCTCCGCGGTCGCCTAGTAAGGGAGCTGACGCCCATTCCTTACAATTTGTATGCTTGATGCAGATGGTGCTGCTGCTATGGAAGACCTTCGAGCAGAACTTGCTCGGGCCAAGGAGCAAGCCAGAAAAAGCGAGGCGGCTGCCTCGAAGGCAGCGGAAGAGCTAGAAGCTGAGAAGGCTGCTCACTGCCGAAGCAGGGAGGAGATGGCCGGAATGACCGTGAAATTAAAAGTTGCTACCGACCGCCAGGAGGTTCTTGAAAGAGAACGCCGAGCGGAGCAAGAGGACCTGAAGAAGGCCGACGCCAAAGCCAAGGATGCCCGTAGTGCAATGCGGGCTATGAAGGAGGAACTGCGTCAGGTCGGAGACATTGTGGCTGGAAAGCCCTTTATGCTGCATAGGAAGTTCACGGATCCGAAGTATGCTCAGCTGGGCCAATTGTACGGTGCGGAGGATCCTTATCTGGACTTGGCAGCGAGTGCGTCGGACGCAGTCGTGCACTTCCAAATCCAGAAGGATCACGAAATGAAAGAGCTTTTCTGGTCTCAATTCCATAGTCCGGAGCGTCCACTTCCGTTGAGTGATCGGCTGGTTGAGTGGGCTGAGCTGAATAGATTCTCCGGACTTGCCATGATGGATGTGGTCGCTCATCTATGGCCGGGAAGGCCCAAGCCGAAGAGTTATTTTGGCTTGTTGCAGAAATTCCTTGGGGCGGTGCCGCATATTAGGGCGATGAAGCGATCGGCGTGCATAGAAGGTGCACGGATGGCTCTCGCCCGTGGTAAGACATACTGGGCGGAGATGGATGCCACCGCTGTTGCATCCCGGGGTTCGGCCAAAAGCCGATTCCCCACCGAGTACTATTTTGAGGAAGTCCTGCAGGGCGCTCGTTTAATAGAGTCGCAGTGCTTGAAAGATGTTATGTTTGAATGACATGTATGATTTCTGAGATCATGTTTATAATGCAATAGCTTTTTATACTTGTGTGTTCAAGTATTGAACTATCTCCTGTGCGGCCGTACATGTATGTATAATCTGAAAGATGGCAGTCTTTGGCTTCAGCCCCCATGCACATGGTGCGGGGGTGTTTGCAAAAAGAAAAGCGCTTTTTCACACTTAATCCAACGTCTTGGTCCTTTTAAGGAGGTGATAGCGTAGCAAACTAGGCAACCGGACTATAATGCTTTATCACTTTCACTTAGCCATAGGAGCTCGAATGTGGGGCTACTATATAGCCCCTGGCGGCACCGCTCTTCTCCGAACTCGGGGCGCGTATGTGCCTGACCGAGAAGCTGTCCTTCGTCAAAGCGGAGGAATTCTAAACATTCCAATGGTAGATCGAGTGGTTGACCAGTCTCTCGCTATATCATGACAGTCAGTTTTCGGCTTTCTCTACTGAGGTGCTCGCCCGGCCGAACCGGGGCACAATCGCAGTAGTTCTCCTGTTGCCGCGTTAGCCAATGATACGGAATGTAAGGCAGCAAAACACAGGAGCCGGGCAAACCCAACATTTGACCAAAGACATGATTCGGAGCTGATGCATATAAGGCCTAACTCGAGATGCCGAACACTCCCTGAGGTGTTCGGTCTTTATGATACCGGGCAGAACAATGCCCTAAGCCCCTAGTGTCCAGGTACAGGCGGGAACTTCTGACGCGGCCGATGCCAAAACGCCAGCCTCCTCCTCGGCTATGGTAGGAAACTGGGGGATGTGTATCAACAAGAGACAGTAAGAAAGGTTCACACAGGGTCTTAATCTGAAAAGAATCCTTGCAACGGGTCCCTGCTGCACGTCTGCGCCTGTGTCTCTGTTGTGCTGTATCCTGGACGGGTGTAGCACGTGCTTCATCTGTAAAAGAGAAGGACTTAGTTTCTAAGAAATGTCGTGCAAAGGTTGTATTAAAATAAAGTATAATTTGGAAGATGAAGAAAGTTGAGCGTTATTGGCTCTCATCATTTATACACGCGGCCCCTTATAAAGGGGATATGCGGCTGGGAAGCCCCTTGTTTATTTACGCCGGACTCGCCTAACCGTGTCCGAGGTCTGAATGACCTGTTTTTAGGGGCCTTGACCTGCAAGGTCGGAGTGGCTGTCAAGGCAGCCCCACGCTCTCCATGGTCGAGGAACACTCGGAGTTACTTTTTAATGAGATTATGCCGTGTGGACCGGGCATTGTAAGTATAAGAGACGTGTAATTGCGTTAAAGCGGCCGAAAGCTTTGTGTCCCAGTAGTGCTCGATGGCCACTGTAAAATGGGGCGATATGGAGAGTGAGCTTTTCGCGACGAAGGTTGTCGGATGAACCGAACACAACCTCTAGTGGTACAGAGCCCGTATGATTGGCTTGAAGGCCTGGTGTCACTCCTTTGAAGGAAGTGCTGTTATGGCGAATTTAGGTAGGGTCTATCCCCATTCTGCGGACGGTGTCCTGGTATGGCAGGTGCCGCGCTGTGTTTTTGTGTTATCACATGAAGTGAGTTCACTGTTTTGACTTCTAGTGGGAAAGTCTTCTGTTTTCCGGAGTGCTGCTTTTGGGGTTCGTCACTTTCGCTTGGTGTGTCGAGCCCCTTGTGTTCGGAGTTAAGTCGGCCGGACTGCTTGAAGACCCAACAATCTCTGTGGGTATGGTTTGCAGGCTTCCCGGAGGTACCATGTATTTGACATAGCCTATCAGAATCTTGTTTAGGTTGGATAGCTCGTCATTGTTGTCCTTGAGGGGCAGTGTTTTGTTGTTCGGCCGAGAGCTTTTGAATCCGGAGTTGACCGTCGTACTGTTTGGGCCATTTTCCTTCTTCCGGCGCTGATCTTTTCTGCGTCGTGATTTCCCATTTCCATCCCTGACTTCGGATGTACTTGGGTCGCAGGTGCTGCATCTAGCTAGCTAGCTGTCTTCCCCAGCGCAAAAGCGGGTCATGAGGCTTGTTAGTGTGGCCATTGTTCTTGATTTTTCCTGGCCGAGGTGTCTGGCGAGCCATTCGTCTCGGACGTTGTGTTTAAAGGCTGCTAAGGCTTCAGCGTCCGGACAGTCGACTATTTGGTTCTTTTTAGTGAGGAACATGTTCCAGAATTTGCGTGCTGACTCTCCGGGCTATTGAGTTATGTGACTTAAATCGTCTGCATCCGGAGGGCGGACATAAGTCCCCTGGAAATTTGCTCGAAACGCATCCTCAAGCTCTTCCCAACTTCCAATGGTATTTTCTGGGAGGCTTTTAAGCCAATGCCGAGCTGGCCCTTTGAGCTTGAGGGGTAGGTATTTTATGGCATGGAGATCGTCTCCCCTGGCCATATGTATGTGTAGGATATAATCCTCAATCCAGACTCCGGGGTCTGTTGTTCCGTCATATGCCTCTATGTTTACGGGTTTGGATCCCGCTAGAAATCCATGATCCAGTACCTCGTCGGTGAAACATAGTGGGTGTGCGGCGTGTTGGGGAACGTAGTAACTTCAAAAAAATTCCTACGCACACGCAAGATCATGGTGATGGCATAGCAACGAGAGGGGAGAGTGTTGTCCACGTACCCTCGTAGACCGTAAGCGGAAGCGTTAGCACAACGCGGTTGATGTAGTCGTACGTCTTCACGATCCAACCGATCCAAGCACCGAACGTACGGCACCTCCGAGTTCAGCACATGTTCAGCTCGATGACGATCCCCGGGCTCCGATCCAGCAAAGCTTCGGGAATGAGTTCCGTCAGCACGATGGCGTGGTAACGATGATGATGTACTACCGGTGCAGGGCTTCGCCTAAACTCCGCGATGATATGATCGAGGTGGAATATGGTGGAGGGGGGCACCGCATACGGCTAAGGAACGATCCCTAGATCAACTTGTGTGTTATGGGGTGCCCCCTGCCCCCGTATATAAAGGAGGGAGGGGAGGTGTGGCCGGCCCCCTTGGGGTGCGCCTGGAGGAGTCCTACTCCCACCGGGAGTAGGACTCCCCCCTCTTGCCTTGGTGGAGAAGGAAAGGGGGGAGGGGAAAGAGGAAAGGCCCCCCCCTTCCTTGTCCTATTCGGACTAGGGGGGAGGGGGCACGCGGCCTGCCCTGGCCGGCCCTCCTCTTCTCCCTCATGGCCCACTAAGGCCCATTAACCCCCGGGAGGGTTCCGGTAACCCCCCGGTGTTCCGGTAAAATATTGATTTCACCCGGAACCTTTCCGATGTCCAAACATAGGCTTCCAATATATCAATCTTTATGTCTCGACCATTTCGAGACTCCTCGTCATGTCCGTGATCACATCCAGAACTCCAAACAAACTTTGATACATCAAAACTTATAGACTCATAATAAAACTGTCATCGTAACGTTAAGCGTGCGGACCCTACGGGTTCGAGAACTATGTAGACATGACCTAGAACTATTCTCGGTCAATAACCAATAGCGGAACCTGGATGCCCATATTGGTTCCTACATATTCTACGAAGATCTTTATCGGTCAAACCGCATAACAACATACATTGTTCCCTTTGTCATCGGTATGTTACTTGCCCGAGATTTGATCGTCGGTATCCAATACCTAGTTCAATCTCGTTACCGGCAAGTCTCTTTACTCGTTCCGTAATGCATCATCCCGTAACCAACTCATTTGGTCACATTGCTTGCAAGGCTTATAATGATGTGCATTACCGAGAGGGCCCAGAGATACCTCTCCGACAATCAGAGTGACAAAACCTAATCTCGAAATACGCCAACTCAACATGTACCTTCGGAGACACCTGTAGTACTCCTTTATAATCACCCAGTTATGTTGTGACGTTTGGTAGTACCCAAAGTGTTCCTCCGGTAAACGGGAGTTGCATAATTCTCATAGTTACAGGAACATGTATAAGTCATGAAGAAAGCAATAGCAATATACTAAACGATCAAGTGCTAGGCTAACGGAATGGGTCATGTCAATCACATCATTCTCCTTATGATGTGATCCCATTAATCAAATGACAACACATGTCTATGGTTAGGAAACATAACCATCTTTGATTAATGAGCTAGTCAAGTAGAGGCATACTAGTGACCATGTGTTTGTCTATGTATTCACACATGTATCATGTTTCCGGTTAATACAATTCTAGCATGAATAATAAACATTTATTATGATATGAGGAAATAAATAATAACTTTATTATTGCCTCTAGGGCATATTTCCTTCAGTCTCCCACTTGCACTAGAGTCAATAATCTAGATTACATAGTAATGATTCTAACACCCATGGAGTCTTGGTGTTGATCATGTTTTGCTCGTGAGAGTGGCTTAGTCAATGGGTCTGCGACATTCAGATCCGTATGTATCTTGCAAATCTCTATGTCTCCCACTTGGACTTGATCCCGAATGGAATTGAAGCGTCTCTTGATGTGCTTGGTCCTCTTGTGAAATCTGGATTCCTTTGCCAAGGCAATTGCACCAGTATTGTCACAGAAGATTTTCATTGGTCCCGATGCACTAGGTATGACACCTAGATCGGAAATGAACTCCTTCATCCAGACTCCTTCATTTGCTGCTTCCGAAGCAGCTATGTACTCCGCTTCACATGTAGATCCCGCCACGACGCTTTGTTTAGAACTGCACCAACTTACAGCTCCACCATTTAATAAAAACACGTATCTGGTTTGCGATTTAGAATCGTCCGGATCAGTGTCAAAGCTTGCATCGATGTAACCATTTACGACTAGCTCTTTGTCACCTCCATATACGAGAAACATATCCTTAGTCCTTTTCAGGTATTTCAGGATGTTCTTGACCGCTGTCCAGTGATCCACTCCTAGATTACTTTGGTACCTTCCTGCTAAGCTTATTGCTAAGCATACGTCAGGTCTGGTACACAGCATTGCATACATGATAGAACCTATGGCTGAAGCATAGGGAACATCTTTCATTTTCTCTCTATCTTCTGCTGTGGTCGGGCATTGAGTTTGACTCAACTTCACACCTTGTAGTACGGGCAAGACCCCTTCTTTGCCTGATCCATTTTGTACTTTTTCAAAATTTTATCAAGGTATGTGCTTTGTGAAAGTCCTATTAAGCGTCTTGATCTATCTCTATAGATCTTGATGCCCAATATGTAAGCAGCTTAACCGAGGTCTTTCATTAAAAACTTTTATTCAAGTATCCCTTTATGCTATCCAGAAATTCTATATCATTTCCAATTAATAATATGTCATCTACATATAATATCAGAAATGCTACAGAGCTCCCACTCACTTTCTTGTAAATACAGGCTTCTCCAAAAGTCTGTATAAAACCATATGCTTTGATCACACTATCAAAGCGTTTATTCCAACTCCGAGATGCTTGCACCAGTCCATAAATGGAACGCTGGAGCTTGCACACTTTGTTAGCACCTTTTGGATCTACAAAACCTTCTGGCTGCATCATATACAACTCTTCTTCCAGAAATCTATTCAAGAATGCAGTTTTGACATCCATTTGCCAAATTTCATAATTATGAAATGCAGCAATAGCTAACATGATTCGGACAGACTTAAGCATCGCTACGGGTGAGAAAGTCTCATCGTAGTCAACCCCTTGAACTTGTTGAAAACCTTTCGCAACAAGTCGAGCTTTATAGACAGTTATATTATCATCAGCGTCAGTCTTCTTCTTAAAAATCCATTTATTCTCAATGGCTTGCCGATCATCGGGCAAGTTAACCAAAGTCCATACTTTGTTTTCATACATGGATCCCATCTCAGATTTCATGGCCTCTAGCCATTTTGCGGAATCTGGGCTCATCATCGCTTCCTCATAGTTCGTAGGTTCATCATGGTCAAGCAACATGACTTCCAGAATTGGATTACCGTACCACTCTGGTGCGGATCTTATTCTGGTAGACCTACGAGGTTCAGTAGAAACTTGATCTGAAGTTTCATGATCAATATCATTAGCTTCCTCACTAATTGGTGTAGTTGTCACAGGAACCGGTTCTTGTGATGAACTACTTTCCAATAAGGGAGTAGATACAGTTATCTCATCAAGTTCTACTTTCCTCCCACTCACTTCTTTCGAGAGAAACTCCTTCTCTAGAAAGGATCCGATTTTAGCAACGAAAATCTTGCCCTCAGATCTGTGATAGAAGGTGTACCCAATAGTCTCTTTTGGGTATCCTATGAAGACACATTTCTCCGATTTGGGTTCAAGCTTATCTGGTTGAAGTTTCTTCACATAAGCATCGCAGCCCCAAACTTTAAGAAACGACAACTTTGGTTTCTTGCCAAACCACAGTTCATAAGGCGTCGTCTTAACGGATTTTGATGGTGCCCTATTTAACGTGAATGCGGCCGTCTCTAAAGCATAACCCCAAAACGATAGCGGTAAATCAGTAAGAGACATCATAGATCGCACCATATCTAGTAAAGTACGATTACGATGTTCGGACACACCATTTCGTTGTGGTGTTCCGGGTGGCGTGAGTTGCGAAACTATTCCGTGTTGTTTCAAGTGTAGACCAAACTCGTAACTCAAATATTCTCCTCCACGATCAGATCGTAGAAATTTTATTTTCCTGTTACGATGATTTTCTACTTCACTCTGAAATTCTTTGAACTTTTCAAATGTTTCAGACTTGTGTTTCATCAAGTAGATATACCCATATCTGCTCAAATCATCTGTGAAGGTGAGAAAATAACGATATCCGCCGCGAGCCTCAACATTCATTGGACCACAAACATCAGTATGTATGATTTCCAACAAACCAGTTGCTCGCTCCATAGTTCCGGAGAACGGCGTTTTAGTCATCTTGCCCATGAGGCACGGTTCGCAAGTACCAAGTGATTCATAATCAAGTGATTCCAAAATCCCATCAGTATGGAGTTTCTTCATGCGCTTTACACCGATATGACCTAAACGGCAGTGCCACAAATAAGTTGCACTATCATTATTAACTTTGCATCTTTTGGTTTCAACACTATGAATATGTGTATCACTACTATCGAGATTTAATAAAAATAGACCATTCTTCAAGGGTGCATGACCATAAAAGATATTACTCATATAAATAGAACAACCATTATTCTCTGATTTAAATGAATAACCGTCTCGCATCAAACAAGATCCAGATATAATGTTCATGCTTAACGTTGGCACCAAATAACAATTATTTAGGTCTAAAACTAATCCCGATGGTAGATGTAGAGGTAGCGTGCCGACCGCGATCACATCGACTTTGGAACCATTTCCCACGTGCATCATCACCTCGTCCTTAGCCAATCTTCGCTTAATCCGTAGTCCCTGTTTCGAGTTGCAAATATTAGCAACAGAACCAGTATCAAATACCCAGGTGCTACTGCGAGCATTAGTAAGGTACACATCAATAACATGTATATCACATATACCTTTGTTCACTTTGCCATCCTTCTTATCCGCCAAATACTTGGGGCAGTTCCGCTTCCAGTGTCCAGACTGCTTGCAGTAGAAGCACTCAGTTTCAGGCTTAGGTCCAGACTTGGGTTTCTTCTCTTGAGCAGCAACTTGCTTGCTGTTCTTTTTGAAGTTCCCCTTCTTCTTCCCTTTGCCCTTTTTCTTGAAACTGGTGGTCTTTTTAACCATCAACACTTGATGCTCCTTCTTGATTTCTACCTCCGCGGCTTTTAGCATCGCGAAGAGCTCGGGAATAGTCTTGTTCATCCCTTGCATATTATAGTTCATCACGAAGCTCTTGTAGCTTGGTGGCAGTGATTGAAGAATTCTATCAATGACACTATCATCAGGAAGATTAACTCCCAGTTGAATCAAGTGATTATTATACCCAGACATTTTGAGTATGTGTTCACTGACAGAACTATTCTCCTCCATCTTGCAGCTGTAGAACTTATTGGAGACTTCATATCTCTCAATCCGGGCATTTGCTTGAAATATTAGCTTCAACTCCTGGAACATCTCATATGCCCCATGAAGTTCAAAACGTCGTTGAAGACCCGGTTCTAAGCCGTAAAGCATGGCACACTGAACTATCGAGTAGTCATAAGCTTTGCTCTGCCGGACGTTCTTAACGTCGTCAGTTGCATCAGCAGCAGGCCTGGCACCCAGCGGTGCTTCTAGGACGTAACTTTTCTGTGCAGCAATGAGGATAATCCTCAGGTTACGGACCCAGTCCGTGTAATTGCTACCATCATCTTTCAACTTTGCTTTCTCAAGGAACGCATTAAAATTCAACGGAACAACAGCACGAGCCATCTATCTACAAACAAACATAGACAAGCAAAATACTATCAGGTACTAAGTTTCATGATAAATTTAAGTTCAAGTAATCATATCACTTAAGACCTCCCACTTAGACAAACATCTCTCTAGTCATCTAAGTGATCACATGATCCAAATCAACTAAACCATGTCCGATCATCACGTGAGATGGAGTAGTTTCAATGGTGAACATCACTATGTTGATCATATCTACTATATGATTCATGCTCGACCTTTCGGTCTCCGTGTTCCGAGGCCATATCTGTATATGCTAGGCTCGTCAAGTATGACCTGAGTATTCCGTGTGTGCAACTATTTTGCACCCATTGTATTTGAACGTAGAGCCTATCACACCCGATCATCACATGGTGTCTCAGCACGAAGAACTTTCGCAACGGTGCATACTCAGGGAGAAAACTTCTTGATTATTAGTGAGAGATCATCTTAAAATGCTACCGTCAATCAAAGCAAGATAAGATGCATAAAGGATAAACATCACATGCAATCAATATAAGTGATATGATATGGCCATCATCATCTTGTGCTTGTGATCTCCATCTTCGAAGCACCGTCATGATCACCATCGTCACCGGCGCGACACCTTGATCTCCATCGTAGCATCGTTGTCGTTACGCCATCTATTGCTTCTAAGACTATCGCTACCGCTTAGAGATAAAGTAAAGCAATTACAGGGCGTTTGCATTTCATACAATAAAGCGACAACCATATGGCTCCTGCCAGTTGCCGATAACTTCGGTTACAAAACATGATCATCTCATACAATATAATATAGCATCACGTCTTGACCATATCACATCACAACATGCCCTACAAAAACAAGTTAGACGTCCTCTACTTTGTTGTTGCAAATTTTACGTGGCTGCTACGGCCTTTAGCAAGAATCGTTCTTACCTACGCATAAAAACCACAACGATAGTTCGTCAAGTTGGTGCTGTTTTAACCTTCGCAAGGACCGGGCATAGCCACACTCGATTCAGCTAAAGTGAGAGAGACAGACACCCGCCAGCCACCTTTAAGCACGAGTGCTCGTAACGGTGAAACCAGTCTCGCGTAAGCGTACGCGTAATGTCGGTCCGGGCCGCTTCATCTCACAATACCGCCGAACCAAAGTATGATATGCTGGTAAGCAGTATGACTTGTATCGCCCACAACTCACTTGTGTTCTACTCGTGCATATAACATCAACGCATAAAACCTAGGCTCGGATGCCACTGTTGGGGAACGTAGTAATTTCAAAAAAATTCCTTGTCCTATTCGGACTAGGGGGGAGGGGGCGCGCGGCCTGCCCTGGCCGGCCCTCCTCTTCTCCCTCATGGCCCACTAAGGCCCATTAACCCCCGGGAGGGTTCCGGTAACCCCCCGGTGTTCCGGTAAAATCCCGATTTCACCCGGAACCTTTCCGATGTCCAAACATAGGCTTCCAATATATCAATCTTTATGTCTCGACCATTTTGAGACTCCTCGTCATGTCCGTGATCACATCCGGAACTCCAAACAAACTTTGATACATCAAAACTTTTAGACTCATAATAAAACTATCATCGTAACGTTAAGCGTGCGAACCCTACGGGTTCGAGAACTATGTAGACATGACCTAGAACTATTCTCGGTCAATAACCAATAGCGGAACCTGGATGCCCATATTGGTTCCTACATATTCTACGAAGATCTTTATCGGTCAAACCGCATAACAACATACGTTGTTCCCTTTGTCATCCGTATGTTACTTGCCCGAGATTTGATCGTCGGTATCCAATACCTAGTTCAATCTCGTTACCGGCAAGTCTCTTTACTCGTTCCGTAATGCATCATCCCGTAACCAACTCATTTGGTCACATTGCTTGCAAGGCTTATAATGATGTGCATTACCGAGAGGGCCCAGAGATACCTCTCTGACAATCAGAGTGACAAAACCTAATCTTGAAATATGCCAACTCAACATGTACCTTCAGAGACACCTGTAGTACTCCTTTATAATCACCCAGTTACGTTGTGACGTTTGGTAGTACCCAAAGTGTTCCTCCGGTAAACGGGAGTTGCATAATTCTCATAGTTACAGGAACATGTATAAGTCATGAAGAAAGCAATAGCAATATACTAAACGATCAAGTGCTAGGCTAACGGAATGGGTCATGTCAATCACATCATTCTCCTAATGATGTGATTTCATTAATCAAATGACAACACATGTCTATGGTTAGGAAACATAACCATCTTTGATTAATAAGCTAGTCAAGTAGAGGCATACTAGTGACTATGTGTTTGTCTATGTATTCACACATGTATCATGTTTCCGGTTAATACAATTCTAGCATGAATAATGAACATTTATCATGATATGAGGAAATAAATAATAACTTTATTATTGCCTCTAGGGCATATTTCCTTCACGGCGCCCCTGTATTTGGGTGTGCCGTTGTCTTCAAATGCTCGGGTTATGTTGCTTCCTGGAGTCTTCTTTTTTGGCCCATAGATAGACTTGGCTGGGTCATCCTTTTTCCGAGGATCTTTATGCTGATCGTGTGCCGGCTTGTGTGCGGCGCCGCTTGTTGCTCTTGGGCTGTCATCTGGTCGTCTATCCGGCCAGGCGGCTTTTTTCTTTTTTGACTGCGGGGGCTCTAGGGCTTCCTCGTCAAATTCGGGCAACAGCTTGCGCTTCGGGTTGCTCTTTGTCTGGTGACTAGCGCCATATTTATCTGCGGTGTTTAGTACTTTGCTCCATCTCATTCTAAGTGCGTTCTCCGCTGTTTTGAGCTTCCGCTTTTGCTTCTTCAAACTTCTTGCAATGGCGACGAGCCTTTTATGAAGGTTCGTATGCTCTAGTGATGTGAGATCGTCTTCGCCGGGGATGGGTTGCTTGTCCAGTTCATCATGTTCGGATGGCTGCTTGGTGGTATGTGCGTCGTCCACTGCTTCGCCCTGCTCTAGGGCCGGGTCCGTATGGGTGCCGTTTTTATTGAGGCCGGTCTTCGGGCGGCGCTTGCGTCGCCGTTTTGGTTGTTTGTTGGGGGAGTTGTCCTTCGCCACGTCCCGTTTTTCCTCATTGTCGCTTCCTTTTGGCGTATCCACCATGTATACGTCGTGAGTTGGGGTGGCTTTCCAATGCCCGTTAGGCGCTGGTTCTTGGTCGTCTCCGGCGTCGTCGTCCATACCGTCGATGTCTTCGGAGTCGTAATCTAGCATGTCGGTTAGATCATCGACAGTGGCTACCAAGTGGGTGGTGTGTAGGCTTTGAATTTCTTCGTCTTCCGCATCCCAACCGTCCTGGCCGCAGTCCGGCCAGGGCTCTCCTGATAACGAGAGATACTTTAGCGAACTCAAGATGTCGCCAAAAGGTGAGTGTTGAAAGATGTCCGCTGCGGTGAACTCCATGATCGGCGCCCAATCGGATTCGATCGGAGGGGGCGCGGGAGGTTCGGATTCCAGCACCTTGGAGTCACGAGCTTCATGAGGGACAAGGTCAGTGTTAGGCTCTATCGCCGTAGAGGTTGCAGCCCCCGAGGCGGTGTCTAGCCATCCGTCCTCGACCTGCGTAGCCGGCTCCGAGTTGAAGATCGGAGCAGGTTTGAGTGCGGCCTCCAGGGTACTATCCGGCTGCAGAGCTAACATGCTCGCCGTGACAGTGCGGCACGCTCGGCTGTGGCTCGAATCCATCGAGGATCAAGTCCCCGCGGATGTCAGCCGTGAAGTTCAAACTTCCAAATCTGACCTGATGGCCAGGGGCGTAGCTTTCGATCTGCTCCAGATGGCCAAGCGAATTGGCCCGCAGTGCAAAGCCGCCGAATACAAAGATCTGTCCGGGGAGGAAGGTCTCACCCTGGACTGCGTCGTTGATGATGATCGAAGAAGCCATCGAGCCTATCGGTGACGGCACAGAGGAACTCTCAATGAAAGCACCAATGTCGGTGTCCAAACTGGCGGATCTCGGGTAGGGGGTCCCGAACTGTGCGTCTAGGCGGATGGTAACAGGAGACAAGGGACACGATGTTTTACCCAGGTTCGGGCCCTCTTGATGGAGGTAAAACCCTACGTCCTGCTTGATTAATATTGATGATGTGTGTTACAAGAGTGGATCTACTACGAGATCAAGGAGGCTAAACCCTAGAAGCTAGCCTATGGTATGATTGTTGTTCGTCCTATGGACTAAAGCCATCCGGTTTATATAGACACCGGAGAGGGCTAGGGTTACACAGAGTCGGTTACAATGGTAGGAGATCTACATATCCGTATCGCCAAGCTTGCCTTCCACGCCAAGGAAAGTCCCATCCGGACAAGGGACGAAGTCTTCAATCTTGTATCTTCATAGTCTTGGAGTCCGGCCGATGATGATAGTTCGGCTATCCGGACACCCCCTAGTCCAGGACTCCCTCAAATAGCTTCATGTTATTTTACTATGGACTCTTGAATAGATAGAACAGAAAGGATAACTTTGAGGTGGTTTTGTACCCTACCATAATCTCTTTGTTTGTTCTCTGCTATTAGTGGCTTTGGAGTGACTCTTTGTTGCATGTTGAGGGATTGTTATATGATCTATTTATGTTATTATTGTTGAGAGAACTTGCACTAGTGAAAGTATGAACCTTAGGCCTTGTTTCCTACCATTGCAATACCGTTTACACTCACTTTTATTGCTTGTTACCTTGCTGTTTTTATAATTTCAGATTACAAATACCTTTATCTACTATCCATATTGCACTTGTATCACCATCTCTTCGCTGAACTAGTGCACCTATACAATTTACCATTGTATTGGGTGTGTTGGGGACACAAGAGACTCTTTGTTATTTGGTTGCAGGGTTGTCTGAGAGAGACCATCTTCATCCTACGCCTCCCATGGATTGATAAACCTTAGGTCATCCACTTGAGGGAAATTTGCTACTGTCCTACAAACCTCTGCACTTGGAGGCCCAACAACGTCTACAAGAAGAAGGTTGTGTAGTAGACATCAAGCTCTTTTCTGGCGCCGTTGCCGGGGAGGTGAGTGCTTGAAGGTATATCTTTAGGTCTTGCAATCGAATCTTTTTGTTTCTTGTTTTATCACTAGTTTAGTCTATAAAAGAAAACTACAAAAAAATGGAATTGAGTTTGTCTCATACGCTTCATCTTTTTAATATCTTTCGTAAGTATGATGAAAAGGAAAATTGTGCTCAAGTGCTAGAAGAAGAAGTCTATAAAATATTTGTTACTAAGTCTTTGAATGATGAGCATGATTGCAATGTTGTTAGTATGAACTCCTTGAATATTCATAGTACTACTGATGATTGCACTAGTTATGATTAAAATGTTTCCTATAAGCATGTCGATTTTTATGGAGTGAATTGGGTTTGCAAGTACACACCAAATAGATAAGATAGATATTGCAAGAGGCATAAGCATTTAGAAACTAAATTGTTGCAAGAAAGGTTAAATGTGAGTGCTGAAAATTTATATTTCCTTTGCCGTACTTGTGAACTTTGCAATGAAAGTTGTCATTTACATCTCCGATGCAAATTGTTTCATGATTGAATCGTGTCCAAAAATTGTGATGATTTGATCTCCCTTGCACATTATAATGAACTTAGTTTGCTTACAGGTTACGAAGAAATGAAACGTTTAATTAATTACCTTCCAGAATTTTCCCGTAAGAAACTCCTTGGTTTTGATCTAGAGGAAATTTATATGTATTGTGCGGTGAATTGCATTGAAAATCCTTATATTGCCAATTACATAAAGGAAATAAATCAAATAGAAGATGATGAGAATACTAATGAAAGGGAAGAGACTTCCCAATATCATCCTATTATTTCTTATGATGAATCAGGTAACAAGGAGGAACTTTCTATTGAACCAATCTCATTAATAAGGAGTTCAAGGAAGAAGGTTGAACCCACACATAATGTGAATAAGAAAAAGAAAAGAAGGAGCAACAAAGGTAAAAGGGTATCTCTCTCTAATGATGTTGCTCCTACTACTCATTGTGATGATGATAATTGCTATACTATTGGTGCTATCCATACTATTAATGATGGGATTGATTATGCTTATGATATGAAAAGGCCCAAGTTTGGGGAAGCTATGTTTGATGAGGATGACATATTTTAGAATATATTTGCTGCAATTAATGTTTGTACCAAGCTTGGGGATGCTATGTTTAATGAAGATGATATTTCTAGTCTCCCAAGTTTTGTTATGCAAAGTTGTTATGATGATAGCATGCCTCTTACCTATGATTATATTGATGAAAGTCAGTTTGGAAGAGTGTCGACTTTAGGAAGTAATGATTCAACTATTTTGGAGGATGTTGAATCTTATTGTGATGAATATGAAAGTGGATTTGGAAGAGTGTCAACTTTATTTAGTGATGATTCCACTATCTTGGAAGAGGTTTCAATCGATTATGATGAGAACAAAGTTGCTACTTATGATGATTATTGTGATGAAACTTATGCTATAAAAAGTAGTGATGATTATATTTATAAAACTTGTCATGATTATGATTACCCTTTTTCTGAACATTAATCTTTTAATGTGGAAACAATTTATAGTATTCAAGTCTCTTATGATACTCCCACTATTCCGAATGAGAAGAGTTTTGCTTATGTGGAGAGTAGTAAATTTTCCATTCTTGTGGATCATGAAAATAATCTTAAGGTTCTGTTTATATTGTTAAATTCATTCATGATGCTACTGAAAACTATTATGAGGGAGGAACATATGCTTGTAGGAATTGCAATAATATCAAGTTTCCTCTCTATGTGTTGAAAATTTTGAAGCCATGCTTGTTGTACCTTCCTATCCTAGTTGATTATTGTTCCCATAAGTTGTTTTCTCACAAAATCCCTATGCATAGGAAGTGGGTTAGACTTAAATGTTCTAGTCATATTCTTCATGATGCTCTCTTTATATTTCAATTCTTATCTTTTATGTGAGCATCATTGAAATCATCATGCCTAGCTAGGGGCATTAAACGTTAGCGCTTGTTGGGAGGCAACCCAACTTTATTTTTGTTCCTTGATTTTTGTTTCTGCTTAGTAATAAATAATTCATCTAGCCTCTGGTTAGATGTGGTTTTAGGTTTTAATTAGTGTTTGTGCCAAGTAGAACCTTTGGGAAGACTTGGGTGAAGTCTTTATGCTCTTGCTGTAAAAAAACAGAAAATTTAGCGCTCACGAGATTAGCTGCCATTATTTTACTGGAGAGTGATTTTAGGTTGATTCTTTGTCAAGATGATTAATAGACAAATTCCTAAGGTCCACCAATTTATTTCAGAATTTTTGGAGTTCCAGAAGTATACGGTTGAGACAGATTACTACAGACTGTTCTGTTTTTGACAGATTCTGTTTTCTATGTGTTGTTTGCTTATTTTGATGAATCTATGAGTAGTATCAGAGGATATGAACCATAGAGAAGTTGGAATACAGTAGGTTTAACACCAATATAAATAAAGAATTAGTTCATTACAGTACCTTAAAGTGGTGGTTTGTTTTCTTGTACTAACGGAGCTCATGAGATTTACTGTTGAGTTTTGTGTTGTGAAGTTTTCAAGTTTTGGGTAAAGATTCGATGGACTGTGGAATAAGGAGTGGAAAGATCCTACGCTTGTGGATGCCCAAGGCACCCCAAGGTAATATCCAAGGGCAACCAAGATCCTAAGCTTGGGGATGCCCCAGAAGGCATCCCCTCTTTCGTCTTCGTTCATCGGTAACTTTACTTGGAGCTATATTTTTATTCGCCACATGATATGTGTTTTGCTTGGAGCGTCATTTTATTTTGTTAGTATTTGCTTGATGTTATTTAGAATAATGTTTTGCTTATATATTCTCAATAAAAATGTCAAGGATAGCCTTCACCATGCTTATTTTGCTAGTATACATGTTGCTGTTTGAAAACAGAAAGTCTACCGCTGTTGCAAAAATTCCCTAGAAAAGTCAGAGAGTGATATAATGGTGAAACGTTTTGCATATTGAGCTCTGATAAATATTCTACATCTTAGTATTTTTATCATAATTATTGGAGTTAGGAAAGTATGATGAATCTTGCATTCTTTACAGACTATACTGTTTTGGCAGATTGCTGTTATGTTTGCATTGTTTGCATCTATTTGCTTGTTTCATGATTCTATTTGAGGATAGGAGTATTAAATATGAAAAGAAATTTAGTATGCAATGTTGAATAATAATGTTAGTAATTTGTTACAGTAGAAAATGATAAGGTTTTTGCATTGTTTTATACTAACTTATCTCACGAGTTCTTGTTGAGTTTGGTGTGAATGAAGTTTTTGAGAAATAGAGAAACCATGATATGAGAGGAATTAAGGAGACACAAAAGTTCAATATTGGTGATGCCCAAGGCACCCCAAGATAATATTCCAAGAAGTATCAAGCAACTAAGCTTGGGGATGCCCGGTAGGCATCCCACCTTTCTTCTTCAACAATTATCGGTTAGTATCGGTTGAACTTAAGTTTTTGCTTCTTCACATGAGTCGTGCTATCCTTGCAATGCCATTTTCTTTTGTTTTGCTTGCTGTTTGAATAAAATACCAAGATCTGAAGTTCTTAATGAGAGGAAGTCTTCATATAGCTACATAATTATTTAACTACTCATTGATCTTCACTTATATCTTTCCGTAGTAGTTTGTCTTTTACTCGTGTGCTTCACTTATATCCTATGAGTAAATGGTTGAATGAGTTGAATGTCATAAATCTGAAA
Source organism: Triticum dicoccoides (assembly GCF_002162155.2). Lineage (NCBI taxonomy): Eukaryota > Viridiplantae > Streptophyta > Magnoliopsida > Poales > Poaceae > Triticum > Triticum dicoccoides. The sequence goes on from NC_041385.1 coordinate 52,864,438, forward strand.
TTATATATGTTTCATTTGCTTATCCCATGGGGAGTAATGACTTCACATCTAAGAATTAGAGGTTGTAAATTTATTGAAGGTTAGCAAGCATTGTATTGGTCATTGGAACAATTCATGAAAGAATATTGAAGGAAGAGAGATTCACATATAAATATACTATCTTGGACATCTTTTATAATTGTGAGCACTCATTAAGTATGACATGCTAAAGAGTTGATGTTGGACAAGGAAGACAATGTAATGGGTTATTTTTCTCACATCTCAGTTAAAGTATATTGTCATGGATCATTCAAACATGTTGAGCTTGCCTTTACCCCCACTACTAGGGAAAACCTTATACATAGAATCTTACCAGTAGCGCTTGTTAAAATGAGGCGCTACTGCTACTTAGCAGTAGCGCGTCTGGCTAAACCGCGCTACTGTTACACCCTTAGTAGTAGCGCGGCAGGAACAGAACGCGCTACTACTACAATTGCCACACCGGTCCCGACGTGCTAGGTATAGTAGTAGCGCCCTTCTAGAAACGGCGCTACTACTACGGATTTTAGCAGCAGCGCATTTTCCCTCCCCACGATACTGTTAAAGCTATTTTCACCCAACCCCCCGCGCGGCCTGATTCCCTCTCCTCTGCTTCCTCCCCCAATTCTCCACTCTCTCTTCTCCCCCTCATCGCCTCCGCCTTGCCGCCGTCTCGCCGCCGTCTCCCCCGACCCCGCCTCGCGGCCGTCTCCCCCGACCCTGCCTCACCG
>NC_041385.1:52865385-52866092 GCF_002162155.2 Triticum dicoccoides
GCCGCTCCTACCTCCGTCGCCGAGCACCTCCCCGCCACCGTCTCTCCCTCTGTAAGCCCCCCACCCCCTCTCTCTTTGCTTAGTTGGTAGATGATTTTAGTAGTAGTAGATGTTAATTTAGGGTTCATAGATAATGATTTTTAGTAGTAGTGGATATTAATTAGTAGTAGTGATGGTAAACTAGTTGTATAATTAGCAGTAGTAGATGTTAATTAGTAGTAGATGTAGTAGTAGATGTTAATTAGTAGTAGATGTACTAGTTTCTTTCTATTTATAGTAAGTTTATATTTAGTAAGACGAGTTGAATTAATAGAACTAGTTTAGTTTTAGTTGAACTAGTTTAGTTTTAGTTGAACTAGTTTAGTTTTAGTTGAACTAGTTTAATAAGTAAATTAATAACTAGTTGAACTACTTTATTTTTAGAAAGAACTAGTTTTTTTCTATTTATAGTAAGTTTATATTTAGTAAGAACTAGTTGAATTAATAAAACTAGTTTAGTTTTAGTTGAACTAGTTTAGTTTTAGTTGAACTAGTTTAGTAAGTAAATTAATAACTAGTTGAACTATTTTAATTTTAGAAAGAACTAGTTGAATTAATAAAACTAGTTGAACATGTCACATTTGTTGTTATTTTTACTTTAAGCAATTATTTCATGTTTTGGTTACACCTCCAAGTGCCCTATGTTTTGCCGGGGTGTTGATTAATTT
>NC_041385.1:52866102-52910279 GCF_002162155.2 Triticum dicoccoides
TAAGAACTAGTTGAATTAATAAAACTAGTTTAGTTTTAGTTGAACTAGTTTAGTTTTAGTTGAACTAGTTTAGTAAGTAAATTAATAACTAGTTCAACTACTTTATTTTTAGAAAGAACTAGTTTTTTTCTATTTATAGTAAGTTTATATTTAGTAGGAACTAGTTTAGTTTTAGTTGAACTAGTTTAGTAAGTAAATTAATAACTAGTTGAACTACTTTATTTTTAGAAAGAACTAGTTTTTTTCTATTTATAGTAAGTTTATATTTAGTAAGAACTAGTTGAATTAACAGAACTAGTTCAACATGTCATATTTGTTGTTATTTTTTAGTTTAAGCAATTATTTCATGTTTTGGTTACACCTCCGAGTGGCCTATGTTTTGCCAGAGTGTTGATTAATTTCCGTTCCGGCAAATTTCACGCGCTCGATGTGTCCTTTTTTAGCAAAGGTCATGCCGGATTTTTTCGTGAATTCTGGCATGACTTGTGCTAGAATATGTACAAGTTTAATCTTTGAATTATGAACGTAGGAAATGTCGTACTCGGACAATGACAGTCTCCCGGGGGAGTGCAGTTGGTGCCACGACGATCGAGGTATGTGCGATAGGTTCGTTGAGCTGGATGAAGATCGGCGCTTCAGCATTAAGCTCAAGGAGACCTTCGATGTTGAAACGGTATGCAACAACGACAAGTGTTTTTTTCATAATTAAGCATGACTTCAACTATTTCAACGTGTAATTTTCATCTTTTACAATTCGACTAGCTTATCCCATGCCATGCAAGACGCTATGTCTTGGAGAGGATGGATTTTGAAGACCATGAAAATTTTGAAACAAAGAAAATACACCTAAGGACCCATCCTGATATGGATTTCGAAGTAAATCTGTGCAATGCTCAGAGCGTAACCCATTTTGGTTGCCAAAATTGGGAAGCACTTTGCAAAATGTATGGTTTTTATGAGGGTATGATTGTCACCATGGATCTTGGTGATCCTGACATCGAGCAAGACAATATGGACATTTGGGTCCTTGTTGATACGCTTCCTGTCGGGGAGGCTGATCCACAAACACCTATGGGGCCGGTGGACCGGGCCCCTTTCAGTTCGGCGTGGGGCGGAGATCGCACGAAGAGAAGATCGAGGCGAAGCACACGAGCGGTTTACCCAGCTTCGGAGCTCTCCGGAGAGATAATACTCCTACTGCTGCATGTTTGAGTGTATTGAGTTCTTGCTCGGGAGCGCTGAGTGCTATAGTACACACTAGCTGCTAACGAGACCGAGCGTGAGTGTTTTTCTGGCTTCCAACCCCCCCTCTACGTTGCGCATGGGCCTCCTTTTATATGCTCAAGGGGTCTCCGACAGGTGGCAACGTAGACAAGGGTAAAAATGGAAAAGGAATTGCGGTTGGTACAACAACCTGTACAGTGTATCATACCTAAGCCTGACGGCAGGGGACAAAGGCATTAAATGCCCGTCTACGTCGCCCAAACAGTGCAAACAGGGACCGTCAGGGACGCCACTGCTCGCCACGATGGCAATCTTGTCAGCGTCGCTTGCCACCGCGCACCGCTGGCTACACAGCCTCCTGCCACGCGCGCCTGGAAAGGCCTCAGGGCGACACGTTGGTGGATGTGCTGGAGCGCAGGTACAGAGTGGTAGCCGGCCGCGGCAAGCGCCTTGCCGCGGTCATTGTCTTGTCGCGTCCGGAAGCTTGTCGCTCACCGGGCCCCGCCGGGACGCGTGGTGCGTCGCGGCAAGTTCCTTGAGATGCCTTGGTTGGCCTTCCCGGCAAGCTCCTCTTGCCGGGGCCTTGTCTCCTTGGCTTGAATACTTTGTTCTTGAATGGCTCCAAAGGAACCATGGAGGACCTTGGCGGTCACCCGGCAAGCCTTGCCGCGGGGTGCTGCAACTGCCCGTGCACAAGTTCGGGATACTAGGGTACCCCTACTCTAGTACACCGACACTTGCAATTTTACCGCTATGTGAGTTTCTCAAACATAGTTATTAACTAATTTATATTGTTTTTTCAAAATAGTTGACAACTTATTTCCCTTGACAGCTTATTTTGATTCTTCAAAGACTGTGCAGAAGATGGTAGACAAAACCCACTACACCGATGGCTCTGAATTAACTTATAAGGAGAAAAATCATCTGATCGCATTTTGTACTCTTCTTGAGGATTACAATAACTATTATCGAACTCCTCCAAATTATGGTGAATACGTGCCACTAGTGCATGTGTTGAACCATGATAACTTCTCTGGAGATACCCTGGTAAGATTTTTTACTATTACGACATCCGTGCATCTTTTGCATACTTCTAAAACTAGTACATCATTGCTAACTACGAAGTTATTACTATGTTTTTCAACAGAAACTCCTGATGGATTGTGTGCCTCATCTGATGTATCTGAATGGTTGCCTTACAGTTCTGAACATACTGCCAGGTAAATCTAGGGAGCTCACCTGTGCATATCGGATTTCTAAAATCGGTGAACACATGTTCATCAAAGAATGGAAGAAATGTATGGACATTCGCAAGGAGGTTCTTGGAAGTAACATTCAGCGAAAGGCAAGAATTGGAGACAGGCTAATCTCCATTCTCCATAATGGAGAGTCAGGGGCTATCTTATTTTTTGCTATTTTACCTTAGAAAAAGTAGTAGGTCTTAATCGAATGTAGTAGGTCCTATGAGGTACAATATGTTTATTATGTGGTAATGTGTTAGAGTTGATAATGAGGAGTACTTGTGATTACGATTAGTGACCAATTTGCTAAGTTGATCTTGAGGAGGTGTTATATGCCCTGTTCAAGAATTCATCCGATTAACCAGTTAACTTGCCGATTAATCCCTACTCATAGGGTGAGCGAGTAGCCTATAAACCGATAAATCGTCCGATTAATTGATTAAATGGCCGATTAACTTGCCGATTAGCCGATTAATCCCCTACTCACCAGCTAACCGAGCAGCTACCAGTTAACGATTTCCTCAACAATGGTTATATGACAATGATGTATTATGATGATAAGTTGTTAATGATATGATGATGATGATGATATTATTATATCACTGGGTGAAAGAACCGCGGATTCATTTCAAGTGGATGGACATCCACTTGAAACTAGTCAACGGTTCTTTCACCCCGTGATGTAATAACTCATTATGATGTAAAAACAATCTCTAAATTCCTGTTGTATGAGAACTTGTGTAAAGGTGTATGAATACAACATGAAATAAAAAAGAAATAAAATACTAAATAATAGTAGTAGCGTGGGCAAGGAGAAGCGCTACTACTAATTACCAGTAGCGCTCTTCTGTAGAAGCGCTACTACAAAGTCAATTTAGCAGTAGCGTGGGTCTAGGCATGCTATTGCTAAGCTTTAGCTGTAGCGCCTTATCAGTAGCACTCCTGCCTGCGCTACTGATAGGCCTAAAACCCGCGCTGCTGCTAGGCTTTTCCCTAGTAGTGCCCTCATGCTAGCCAAAATTCCTTGCACCAAGTAGAGATACTACTTGTGCTTCGAAATATCCTTAAACCCAGTTTTTTGCCATGAGGGTCCACCATACCTACCTATGGATTGAGTAAGATCCTTCAAGTAAGTTGTCATCGGTCCATGCAATAAAAATTGCTCTCTAAATATGTATGATCTGTTAGTGTGAAGAAAATAAGCTTTATACGATCTTGTTACGGAAGCAATAAAAGTGACGGACTGCATAATAAAGGTCCATATACAAGTGGCAATATAAAGTGACGTTCTTTTGCATTAAGATTTTGTGCATCCAACCATAAAAGCGCATGACAACCTTTGCTTCCCTCTGCGAAGGGCCTATCTTTTACTTTATGTCCTTTACTTTATGCAAGAGTCAAGGTGATCTTCACCTTTTCCTTTTTCATTTTATCCTTTGGCAAGCACCTCGTGTTGGAAAGATCCTGATATATATATCCAATTGGATGTAAGTTAGCATGAACTATTATTGTTGACATCACCCAAAGGTGAATATGTTGGGAGGCAACACTATAAGCCCCTATCTTCTCAGTGTTCGATTAAAACTCCATAACCATAAGTATTGCGTGAGTGTTAGCAATTGTAGAAGACTATATGATAGTTGAGTATGTGGAGTTTGCTAAATCAAAGCTCTGACATAAACCCTTCCTGAAAATAAGATGAATTGCAATTGTTTGATGGCTAATAATGAAGTTTGCTAGTTTTCAAGAAAGTTTATGGGCTATGCTTTAACATGTGAATTGCTTGTTACTTGACCGTGAGAAGTTTTATGAGATGAACTACTGTTATGACATATAATGATGCTAGAACAGGTGATTGAAATTATCATTGATCAAACTTGTGCACCTGCTAGCATTCACACTTCATAAATTCTTTCTTTTATCATTTACCTACTCGAGGACGAGTAGGAATTAAGCTTGGGGATGCTGATACGTCTCCAACGTATCTATAATTTATGAAGCATTCATGCTATTATATTAATCTGTTTTGAATGATTATGGGCTTTATTATACACTTCTATATTATTTCTGGGACTAACCTACTAACCGGAGGCCCAACCCATATTGTTGTTTTATTGCCTATTTCAGTGTTTCGAAGAAAAAGAATATCAAACGGAGTCCAAACGGAATGAAACCTTCGGGAGCATTATTTTTGGAACGAACATGATCCGGGGGACTTGGAGTACAAGCCAGGGAACCTTTGAGGAGGCCAGGAGATAGGAGGGCGCACCCACCCCCCTGGGCGCGCCCCCTGTCTCGTGGGCCCCTCGTGGCTCCCCCGACCGACTTCTTTCGCCTATATATTCCCATATACCCTAAAAACATCAAAATGGAAGATAGATCGGGAGTTTCGCCGCCGCAAGCCTCTGTAGCCACCAAAAACTTCTCGGGAGCCCGTTCCGGCACCCTGCCGGAGGGGGGGTCCCTCACCGGTGGCCATCCTCATCATCCCGGTGCTCTCCATGATGAGGAGGGAGTAGTTCACCCTCGAGGCTGAGGGTATGTACCAGTAGCTATGTGTTTGATCTCTCTCTCCCGTGTTCTCTCTCGTGTTCTATCTATGGAACGATCTTGATGTATCGCGAGCTTTGCTATTATAGTTGGATCTTATGATGTTTCTCCCCCTCTACTCTCTTGTAATGGATTGAGTTTTCCCTTCGAAGTTATCTTATCGGATTGAGTCTTTAAGGATTTGAGAACACTTGATGTATGTCTTGTTGTGCTTATCTGTGGTGACAATGGGATATTCACTTGATCCACGTGATGTATGTTTTGGTGATGAACATGCGGGTCCATGAACCTATGCATAGGGGTTGGCACACGTTTTCGTCTTGACTCTCCGGTAGAAACTTTGGGGCACTCTTTGAAGTACTTTGTGTTGGTTGAATAGATGAATCTGAGATTGTGTGATGCATATCGTATAATCATGCCCACGGATACTTGAGGTGACAATGGAGTATCTAGGTGACATTACGGTTTTGGTTGATTTGTGTCTTAAGGTGTTATTCTAGTATGAACTCTATGATAGATTGAACGGAAAGAATAGCTTCATGTTATTTTACTACGGACTCTTGAATAGATAGAACAAAAAGGATAACTTTGAGGTGGTTTCATACCCTACCATAATCTCTTCGTTTGTTCTCCACTATTAGTGGCTTTGGAGTGACTCTTTGTTGCATGTTGAGGGATTGTTATATGATCTATCTATGTTATTATTGTTTAGAGAACTTGCACTAGTGAAAGTATGAACCTTAGGCCTTGTTTCCTACCATTGAAATAACGTTTACGCTCACTTTTATTGCTTGTTACCTTGCTGTTTTTATAATTTCAGATTACAAATACCTTTATCTACTATCCATATTGCACTTGTATCACCATTTCTTCGCCGAACTAGTGCACCTATACAATTTACCATTGTATTGGTTGTGTTGGGGACACAAGAGACTCTTTGTTATTTGGTTGCAGGGTTGTTTGAGAGAGACCATCTTCATCCTACGCCTCCCACAGATTGATAAACCTTAGGTCATCCACTTGAGGGAAATTTGCTACTGTCCTACAAACCTCTGCACTTGGAGGCCCAACAACATCTACAAGAAGAAGGTTGTGTAGTATACATCAATTTCTTCTTCTTCTTTGAGTCATCAGAATCGTCATCTTTGTACTTCTTCTTCTTTGATTCCTTTTCCCGTAGAGGACAATCAGACATGTAGTGACCAGGTTTCTTGCATTTGTGGCAAGTTCTATTTTTGTAGTCACGAGACAAGGAATCATCACTCCTCGAAGATTTTCCAAAGCGACCGCGTTGAGAGAACTTCTGGAATTTCCTCACGAGCATTGCTAGCTCCTCACTTAGTTCTTCAGGATCACCAAGGCTGCTACCAGAATCTTCACCTTCAGACTCAGAGACTGCATTGGCCTTAAGTGCACATGATCTTCCATAGCTCGGTCCATAGAGATCTCTCTTCTCAGCAAGCTGGAACTCATGAGTGTTTAGCCTCTCGAGGATATCAGCGGGATCTAGTGACTTGTAATCAGCTCACTCTAGAATCATCAGTGCAAGAGTATCGAATGAGGAATCAAGTGATCTTAGCAACTTCTTCACCACCTCATGGTTGGTGATGTCAGTGGCACAAAGTGCTTGAAGCTCATTTGAGATGTTAGTGAGGCGATCGAAGGTTTGCTGAACATTTTCGTTGTCGAGTCTTTTGAAGTGGTTGAAGAGATTGTGAATAACATCAACTCGGGAGTGACGTTGAGTGGAGACTCCTTCGTTGACCTTGGACAGCCTGTCCCAAATCAGCTTAGCAGTTTCAAAGCACTCACTCTGCCGTACTGTCTTTTGCTCACTTGGCCACATATGATATTCTTCGCTTGAGAATCGAGTTGCTTGAATCTCTTCACATCAGTAGCATTCACAGACGGAGTGACTGAGGGAACACCATTTTCCACAGCATACCAGAGATCGTTATCAATTGCCTCAAGATGCATGCGCATCTTGTTCTTCCAGTAGGGGTAGTCCGTTCCATCAAAGGTAGGACACCCAGCCGATACCTTGATCATACCTGCAGTCGACATAACTAAAACTCCAGGTGGTTAAACCAAAATCACACAGAACAAGGGAGTACCTTGCTCTGATACCAATTGAAAGTGCGTTAAGTCGACTATAGGGGGGTGAATAGGCGAATTTTACAAATCGTCACTGAGGAATTTCAGGGTGAGGAAATTCCTAAGTCACGAACTAGAAGCAGCGGAATAAGTACTCAGGTATAAGCATAACAGAGCAATAGCATAGTCATCATGATAAAATGAAAGACAAACACAGAGTACAGAAAGCGTAAACACAGGATAAGCAGGCTGAAGACAATGTGACTGAAGAAATTGGATTGAGGAAATAGATAAAGTCTTCAGTCAAAATCTTGAAACAGTAATAATCAGGTTCATCAACACATGAACGGGGAAATGAAAGGGTTGAAGAAATAGAACTAGTAGGCTTGGTGAAGATAATGATTTGGTAGACCAGTTCCAACTATTGTGACAGTTGTACATCTGGTTGGAGCGGCTCAGTATTTAAACTTGAGGACACATAGTCCCGGGCACACTGTCCTCACCGTATTCTCCTTGAGATAAGATCACACAGACCTCACCCAACACTCGTGGTAAATCTTCACAGGTGACTTCCAAACCTTCACATACTTGGTCACTCGGCGATCCACAATTCCTCTTGGATGCTTAGACCATGACGCCTAACCGTCTGGAGGATACACAGTCCTCAAAGGTAACAAGCGTCGGTTCCACACAGGAACAATATTTTTAGTGATGCTCAATCACTTTGGGTTTGTAGGTTTGGGTTTGGGATTTGGGTTTTCCTCACTTGATGATTTTCGCTCAAAGTCCTCGAAGGATGGGATGCTCTCAATTAACAAGTGTCAGTTTCTTTCCGAGCAGCCAACCAGCTAGTGGTTATAGGGGCGGCTATTTATAGCCTAGGGAGTAGCCCGACATGATAAGACATAAATGTCCTACAATGATATGACCGTTAGGTGGTAGGATATTTTGGACAGCTGGCACGTAGCACAGCAACGGTCGGATTTGAGGTTCGAATTCCTCGGGGCTATCATGTTCCTCACTGTGTAGGCAATCCGCACTGGCAAATTCCTAACTCCTCAGTCAGAACAAATTCCTCAGAGACTAGAAGAACTTCGTCTCTGTCACTGAAGAAATTGACTAAACTGATATGAGATTTCCAATGGCTTCACTCGAAAGGATTGAGTAGGTGTGAGATTTTGAGATGAGCATCACTTGGAAATCAGTTTCCTTAGTATTACCTCGACCCCCTTTAACAGTACGGTGTTTCCTATGACTCAAGAAAGAGAAAATGAAACTACGAAAACAAAAGTTTTCACGCTTTATAATCCTCGCATGAATATCCAAGTCTTCAAGGTCACACCAATTTCATCACTTTCAAAGTCTTCAGGAGAACCAAAGTCTTCAGGTGAAGACATTCATTTTTAGGGGTCGACTTTCACTGTAAATATCAAACTCCTCATTGACTTATAGAGCATGTGTACACTCACAAACATATTAGTCCCTTAACATATAAGTCTTTAATATACCAAAATCACTAAGGGGCACTAGATACACTTACAATAACAATGATGGGTCCTGAGGTGAACTCCCTTTGTCCATATTCTCATGATCTTCAAAATTCAGCTTCTCCAAGACATAGCGTCTGGCATGGGAGGGGATGCACTAGTCAAATTGTAAACGACATAAATTACGTGTTGAAGAAGCAAAAGTCATGCTTAATTACGAAAAAGACTTGTCGTCGTTGCGTACCGTACAAACATCAAAGGTCTCGTTGAGCTTAATACTGAAGCGCCGACCGTCTTCCAAGTGAGGCATGTCGCACAGACCTCGGTCGTCGCCGCAGTAGTCGCACTCAGGGATCCTATCGTTGCCATAAGACATTTTCTATGTTCCTAAGTCAGAGATTAAACTTCTTAATTTCAATATATGTACTACAAAAACTAAAGTAGATCAATATTATTCATCACGGGATGACTATAGATCTGTCAGGATTCTTCCTCTCTGACATTTGCGACCGTCGGTGATGGAAGCTCCTACTTTGATTTGAAAGGGCATTAAACCAAAATGTCCATCACCGTGCTTCTATCGATCATTATTACACATCGAGCGCTTGAAATTTGCTGGAACAGAAATCAATCAACACTCCGGCAAAACATAGGCCACTCTGAGGTGTTCCCTACAAAATGCATCTGTGCATCCATTTTGTCAGCATTTTTCGAAATCAATAATGAAATAGAAGTGCATATAACAGGGTGTAGCCTCACATATACTTTCTTAAAAAAACTAGCTTCATCACATTATCACAGCTAATCATCTACTACTCTACTACATCTACGGAAACATCTACATCATCATTGAGATCAACGACATGGGGATTTGGCTGGTCTCACCTCGAGTTCGGAGGGGGTCGGTGATGGGGGGCGACAACGGGGATGATGTAGGGGCTCCTTCATTTTTGTAAAAACAAAATATAAATAAAAACATTATTATCCTGATATTAGGACTTAGTGAAACCCTATAAGCTATCAACTAAACATTATTATGCTGATTCAAAAGACATATATTTACTAAAAATTTGTATTACTAGTTCTTTTTACTAAAAAATTGTATTACCAAAAATACCCTAGTTCTAACCCTAACAGTTATCGATCCATTCATCTACCTATCCAAAACATTACTAAAAAAACCTAGTTTAATCCATCTGGCTATTGATCTATCTATCCAAGCATTACAAAAAAACCTAATTTCATCCACCCATTTATGCAATGCAGGAGGGAGGGAGGGAGGGATGGAGGTTGAGGGTCCGAGGGAGATCGTGGGAGGGAGGGAGGGAGGAGGGACAGAGGGAGGGAGGGATGGAGGAGGGTCGGAGGGAGGGAGGGAGGGGACATATCGGGGCGCGACGGCGACATCAGCGGGCGGCAAATGCGGCGGTTAATGGCAGTAGAGGCGGGGGGTGGCAGCGGCAGTGACGGGGATGGAGGTGGAGAGTGGAGAGCGAGAATGAGGGCCGCGTGCGGGTGAAGATGAGTTAGACTTACCAGTAACGCATGATAGGAAACGACGCTACTGCTAAACTCTGTAGCAGTAGCGCCGGCCTGTAGACCGGCGCTGCTGCTAAGGCCGGCCCTCCCGGCTGGCCCATGCACAAATAGCAGTAGCGGTGGTCTACCAATGAGCGCTACTGCTAACATGTTAGTAGTAGCGCTGCTTTCCGATGGCCGCTACTACTACGGTCAGCACCGGTGGGTGTGGAAGGGTCCACAGAGCAGTAGCGTTGGTAGGCTATCCAATGCTACTGCTAGTTCCATACCTGTAGTGCTCATCTATCATGCGCGCTACTGTTAATTAGCAGTAGCGCCGCGCCAGTTCCCGCGCTACTGCTAAGGTTCTATCTATAAGTTTTCTCCTAGTAGTGCATGTTCTTTTACTCTTTCTTTTGTGTTGTGCAACAAAGGAGCACGTGCAACAGCCGGAAGCACGCCGACTAAAGGATGAGTATCTAAAAGCTCGCTAACACTTGGCATTCTCATTAATGGTGGATTCCTCTTAAGCTTCTTCAAGTGTGTCTGAGAAGTGAAGAATTAGCATACTTGTTTTGATTTCTGAAGAAACCACAAAGCCACTAATCTTTACTTGGGAACAATGAAAGACAAGTCAAACACTCTCACTACTTGCAAAGCATCGTCCAGAACACAAAGCAGCTGGAAAAAAAAAGTGAAACGGTTTCAGAATCCAGGCATTTTCACCAATTAGGAATTCCTAATATTTATTCATATAATGAGGTTATTCCACATTTGTGCAGAAATATGGTATAAAGTATCTCTCTAAGGTATTGTGAAGTTTTATAAATCTAGGGCTTGTTTGGATCAAGGGAGTTCCACAAGAATTTCGCACGAAACCAAAGAATAATCCACAAAAGTTCTTAAAACATCCTTTCCGTTCCAAACTCGCCAACAATTTACAGCTAATTTTTGTTTATTCTAAAGAACTCATTTACTTCCATCCAAATATACTTACCACAAAATCAAAAAGTAAATATTGCACAGATTCATCTGTAATTTGCAGGTCTAGCGCCCAAAAACTCAATAACAACATGCACATCAAACTACTAGCAAATACACATAACTTCGTAGTCAGTATTCTTTTACAACAATGGAAGACAAGTACTACAGATAGTCAGATATGCTCAATAATGGGCGCATATGCCTGCACATAGCTTTACTTCAACACCACGTGATGCACTTTGCTCATCCATGGACCTTGGCCTGGAAGTATGACATGCAGCTATACATCTTCTTGGTTACCTTCCCTTGCATGTTGTCCACATACTGATAGAATGCACACCTCCAGGTCTCGCTGTAAAACCAGAACATGCCGCAGTACAGCCAGAACCCAAAGATGAACCCAGCAGCCACAAAGCAATACAGCCACAATGCCTCCCTGTTGTCTTCAGCCTGGCTCATTCCGCTTTGCGTCGATGTCGGCGAGTCTACACAGCCCTCCAAGGGGAAACCACATAACCCTGGATTGTTGCTGTATATGGATGGATCTGGGAGCGTTCGCAGCTGATCGCTCATAGGTATCAACCCCGATAAATTGTTACTCGAGAGGTTCAGAGCGGTTATGCTCTTCAAACCTGCAAAGCTTGGAGGAATTTCTCCCGAGAGTCGGTTCAGAGAAAGGTCCAAGGATTCCAGCAGTACTAGATTGCCAATGTCTTCGGGAATGCAGCCCAACAAATGATTTCCTGATAAGTTCAGATACCTCAGTCCAAGAAGGGTTGTGAGCCCCTTTGGAATCTCTTGTGACAGAGAGTTGCCAGATAAGTCGATACCCACAATACCTACCATTAGGATTGGGAAACCATGATCCGCACCTTTCCAAACTATTTGAGTCTGCCCACTAATTATCTCAAATCTTAGATTATTGTCCGAGACAATGTCTTCTGCATTATGTACCATGCCAGTAAAATTGGTAAAATTGTCTGGAATGGGTCCACTGAGGTTGTTTTTTGACAAGTCCAATACATGGAGTTGCTGGAATTTTAATATCTGGTGGGGTATGATTCCACCAAACATATTTGATGACAATCGAAGAACAATGAGATTTGGCAAGCTCTTGCTTATCCAAGAAGGTATTCTACCTGAGAAATTATTGCCTCCAAGATCTAGACTGATAAGGTTTTTGCATTTCCTAAGACCCAAAGGAAAGGTTCCTTTCAAATGGTTATTGGCTAGGCGTAAACAGATAAGATTATCTTCGCAAGTCTTCCAAGAGGGAACTACACCACTGAAAGAATTGCTGGAAAGATCCATGTATCCCAAACTTGGCATGTCCCACAAACACTTGGGGAGACCTCCATCTAACAAATTGTTTGATAGGTCTAGGAAGGTTAAATAAGTAGAGTTACAAATGAATACCTTGCCCCCATCTGTCAGTAGCCTGCCATACAAGTGATTTTGACCCAAACTCATCATGCTAAGCTGCCATGGATGCTCGCCAACACAGTCCTTTATATCTGCAACAATGTTGTTTGCCGTGAAGTCAACATACCTCAGGGATGTGCAGTTTCGGAAGGTGTGGTGGTGAATGCCCGTGAATCCATTGGACCTAGCACTCACAATACGCAGCCGTCCTCCTATGCAAATGGATGACGGGAACAGCCCGGAGAAGTTGTTCCTTTCAATATCAACTGTATCCAGGAGGCTGCTATTCCCAAACTCAGAGATGATGTGGCCTCCGAGCTGGTTTCCTGTCAGAACCAATTCCTGGAGTGACGCCAAATTAGAGATGGTACCTGGTAGCTGCCCTTGTAAATAGTTATACCATAATTGCAGGTTGTTTAGTTGTGTGATGTTTCCAATCTCAAGTGGGATGCTCCCTGTCAGATTGTTCTTTTGCATGCTGAGCTCGCGGAGCTTCACCAGCTTCCCAATTGTTCGTGGAATTGACCCGGTCAAAGTAACCGAGTGAAGATGGAGCTCCTCCAATGTCGTCAAGTTACCAATCTCTTCAGATAGATTGCTATCGAGCCCCAGGAGTGATAGATACAGTTCAGAAAGGTGCTTAAGTTGTCCAATGCTGTGCGGAATTGCACCCCTCAAAGATGTATTATTGAAGATATACAACTGGGCCAAGCTCGTCAGGTTGCCAATCCCTGCTGGAATTGTACCATATAGACCATTGCTGAACAAGGTGAGACTCTTCAGGTGGGGAAAAGCCGAGAAGTCGAACCTGTCAAGTGTGCCGTTCAAACTTGTCTGCATAAGAAGGAGCTCTGTCATGTGCCCAGCCGAGTTGCAAGTGATGTGCGTCCACTTGCAAAGGCTGGTGGAGTTGGCCAACGACCATGATCCAAGGGAGTCATCCGCACTGACCAAGCTAGCCTTCCAATTCACTAGCGCTTCCGCTTCACGCCGGATGCCTGCTCTCACCGTCACCGGCGCGGCAGCACATAGTAGCAGCCAAGTGCAAGAGAGCAGGAAGAGACCTAGGGGATGGAGTTTCATAGTGGCTTCGGTATGGGTGGTGCTTCCCTGGTGCAGAGGATATAAAACATTGGGATGAGCCAGCTAGCCAGCCTGCCGGCCATTACAGTGGTGGTCTGGTCGTAGCTTACAAATGGCACACATGAGAATAGGAAATTCCATATCACCATCAGGCTCCACTTGGAAGTCATGGCACGTCTTTAACTAAACCTTTTTTTTAACCCTGGTTTTACAGAACCACCCAACTGATATGTCCAACAGTGTGGAAACTATCACTTGATACGTTTCATAGATGCAGATGGTCACAGGAAAATATTGTTCACGAAGGACAACAACAACTACTACTACTACTACCACTACCGAATGATCAAGGTCCATGAAACACGTTGAAGTAGATGGCCAGTACTTGATAGACTTACTGGATCGACTAGGAGTAGATCGGTAGCATATTTTCTCTGTTTGGGTGTTTACCTTGGCCTTCTGGCCATCGCTGGTTCGTCGGTGATGGTCTGCGGACGGGCAGCGATGGTCGGTGTAGAGGGTGGTTGGTGGAGTGGCTGGTGGTGCTTCCCCTCGCTGGCAGCGCCACCCTCTCGATCGGTCTAGGGTTAGGACGGTGGGGATACAGTGGCGGCGGCGAACCTCGTACACTGTGCCCCTGGTCCCCACCTCCTCTTTATAGCACTGCGCGACAGGGGCCCACCAGCCTTGCTTGGGCTGGACGCCCCCGATCAGGGCGTGGGTCAAGGGCCCAATGAGCCATTGGGCCCATTGGTGGAGAGATCAATATAACATTCTCCCCCTTGATCTCATCATATACTTTTAACTTTATACTTTGAAATAACTCTTTTCAAAGTACTCGTTCCATCACAGATTTGCATATAGAGCATGTCTCATCATCACGGTCTATCCCGATAGAATCAACACCTACAACACACACCTCTGTTTTGAAACAGTTTCTTTAACCTTGGGCCCTTTTATTGTCCGGAAATCTTAGACTATACCATAAAACCCATGTCGACTGTGTGTTCTCCTAACACACTGGGCGGTAAGCCTTTAATAAGCAGATCTGCAAAAGACTTGTCTGTTGCTTTTATGCTTCAAGCATTTCTACATAATTCCGGACTTTCTCTTTTACAACGCATAACTCTGTGTCGGTGTGTTTGGCATCAACACTTGACTCGTTGTCATAGGAGCGAAAAACTTAAAATGGTTATCGCTATTGTCAACCACTATCAATTCCTGGTACATGTTTCTTTAACCTTTTTTTGTTGGAAATATGCCCTAGAGGCAATAATAAAAAGGGTTATTATTATATTTCCTTGTTCATGATAATTGTCTTTTATTCATGCTATAATTGTATTATCAGGAAATCGTAATACACGTGTGAATACATAGACCATAACATGTCCCTAGCTCGTCGGTCAACAGATAGTCATGGTTTCCTGACTATGGACATTAGATGTCATTGACAACGGGATCACATCATTAGGAGAATGATGTGATGGACAAGACCCAATCCTAAGCATAGCACAAGATCGTGTAGTTCGTTTTGCTAGAGCTTTTTCAATGTCAAGTATCTCTTCCTTAGACCATGAGATCGTGTAACTCCCGGATACCGTAAGAGTGCTTTGGGTGTACCAAACGTCACAACGTAACTGGGTGGCTATAAAGGTGCACTACAGGTATCTCCAAAAGTGTCTGTTGGGTTGACACGGATCGAGACTGGGATTTGTCACTCCGTATGACGGAGAGGTATCTCTGGGCCCACTCGGTAATGCATCATCATAATGAGCTCAAAGTGACCAAGTGTTTGGTCACGGGATCATGCATTACGGTACGAGTAAAGTGACTTGCCGGTAACGAGACTGAACGAGGTATTGGGATACCGACGATCGAGTCTCGGGCATGTAACGTATCGATTGACAAAGGGAATTGTATACGGGGTTGTTCGAATCCTCGACATCGTGGTTCATCCGATGAGATCATCGAGGAGCATGTGGGAACCAACATGGGTATCCTGATCCCGCTGTTGGTTATTGCCCGAGAGCCATCTCGGTCATGTCTACGTGTCTCCCGAACCCGTAGGGTCTACACACTTAAGGTTCGGTGACGCTAGGGTTGTATGAATATGAGTATGTAGTATACCGAATGTTGTTCGGAGTCCCGGATGAGATCCCAGACGTCACGAGGAGTTCCGGAATGGTCCGGAGGTGAAGAATTATATATAGAAAGTGGTATTTCGGCCATCGGGAAAGTTTCGGGGTCACCCGGTATTGTACCGGGACCACCGGAAGGGTCCCGGGGGTCCACCGGGTGGGGCCACCCATCCCGGAGGGCCCCAAGGGCCGAAGTGGGGAGGGGAACCAGCCCATAGTGGGCTGGTGCGCCCCCCTTGGCCCACCCCCTGCGCCTAGGGTTGAAACCCTAGGGTGGGGGGGCGCCCCACTTGCCTTGGGGGATACTCCACCCCCCTTGGCCGCCGCCCCCTTGGGAGATTGGATCTCCCAGGGCCGGCGCCCCCCTGTGGGCCTATATAAAGGGAGGGGGAGGGGGGCAGCCGCACCCTGAAGTTCTGGCGCCTCCCTCCCCTGCTACACCTCTTCCTCCTCCGTCACGTGCTTGGCGAAGCCCTGCCGGAGTGCTGTTGTTCCACCACCATCACGCCGTTGTGCTGTTGCTGGAGCTTTCATCATCAACCTCTCCTTCCCCCTTGCTGGATCAAGACGGAGGAGACGTCACGCTGAACGTACGTGTGTTGAACGCGGAGGTGCCGTCTGTTCGGCGCTAGGATCTCCGGTGATAGGATCACGACGAGAACGACTACTTCAACCCCGTTCTTTTGAACGCTTCCGCGCGATCTACAAAGTGGTATGTAGATGCAATCTCTCTCCCATGACTCGTTGCTTAGATGAACTCATAGATGGATCTTGGTGAAACCGTAGGAAAAATTTTAATTTTCTGCAACGTTCCCCAACAGTGGCATCATGAGCCAGGTTTATGCGTAGTTCTCTATTGCACGAGTAGAACACAATTTTGTTGTGGGCGTAGATCTTGTCAACTTGCTTGCCGCTACTAGTCTTACCTTGCTTCAGTGGTATTGTGGGATGAAGCGGCCCGGACCAACCTTACACGTAAGCGTACGTGTAAGGTGGCTGGACATGCACTAGTTGCATAAGGTGGCTAGCGGGTGTCTGTCTCTCCCATTTTAGTTGGAGCGGATTCGATGAAAAGGGTCCTTATGAAGGGTAAATGGAAGTTGACAAAATCACGTTGTGGTTATTCGTAGGTAAGAAAACGTTCTTGCTAGAACCCAATTGCAGCCACGTAAAAGATGCAACAACAATTAGAGGACGTCTAACTTGTTTTTGCAGCAATTGTCATGTGATGTGATATGGCCAGAAGTTGTGATGAATGATGAATGACATATTGTGATGTATGAGATCATGTTCTTGTAATAAGAATCACGACTTGCATGTCGATGAGTATGACAACCGGCAGGAGCCATAGGAGTTGTCTTTATTTTTTTGTATGACTTGCGTGTCATTGAAGAACGCCATGTAAATTACTTTACTTTATTGCTAAACGCGTTAGCCATAGAAGTAGAAGTAGTCGTTGGCGTGACAACTTCATGAAGACACAATGATGGAGATCATGATGATGGAGATCATGGTGTCATGCCGGTGACAAAGATGATCATGGAGCCCCGAAGATGGAGATCGAAGGAGTTGTATGATATTGGCCATATCATGTCACTACTATATAATTGCATGTGATGTTTATTATGTTTTATGCATCTTGTTTACTTAGAACGGCGGTAGTAAATAAGATGATCCCTTATAATAATTTCAAGAAAGTGTTCCCCCTAACTGTGCACCGTTGCTAAAGTTCGTCGTTTCGAAGCACCACGTGATGATCGGGTGTGATAGATCCTTACGTTCACATACAACGGGTGTAAGACAGATTTACACATGCAGAACACTTAGGGTTAACTTGACGAGCCTAGCATGTACAGACATGGCCTCGGAACACAAGAGACCGAAAGGTCGAACATGAGTCGTATAGAAGATACGATCAACATGGAGATGTTCACCGATGATGACTAGTCCGTCTCACATGATGATCGGACACGGCCTAGTCGACTCGGATTGTGTAATACTTAGATGACTAGAGGGATGTCTAATCTGAGTGGGAGTTCATTAAATAATTTGATTAGATGAACTTAATTATCATGAACTTAGTCTAAAACCTTTGCAAATATGTCTTGTAGATCAAATGGACGCCGCTCATGTCAACATGAACTTCAATGCGTTCCTAGAGAAAACCAAGCTGAAAGATGATGGCAGCAACTATACGGACTGGGTCCGGAACCTGAGGATCATCCTCATAGCTGCCAGGAAACAATATGTCCTAGAAGGACCGCTAGGTGATGCACCCGTCCCAGAGAACCAAGACATTATGAATGCTTGGCAGACTCGCGCTGATGATTACTCCCTCGTTCAGTGCGGCATGCTTTACAGCTTAGAACCGGGGCTCCAAAAGCGTTTTGAGCAACACGGAGCATATGAGATGTTCGAGGAGCTGAAACTAGTTTTCCAAGCTCATGCCCGGGTCGAGAGATATGAAGTCTCCGACAAGTTCTATAGTTGTAAGATGGAGGGAAATAGTTCTGTCAGTGAGCATATACTCAAAATGTCTGGGTTGCACAACCGCCTGTCCCAGCTGGACATTAACCTCCCGGATGAGGCGGTCATTGACAGAATCCTTCAGTCGCTCCCACCAAGCTACAAGAGCTTTGTGATGAACTACAATATGCAGGGGATGGTAAAGACCATTCCTGAAGTATTTTCAATGCTGAAGTCAGCAGAGGTTGAAATCAAGAAAGAACATCAAGTGTTGATGGTCAATAAGACCACTAAGTTCAAGAAGGGCAAGGGTAAGAAGAACTTCAAGAAGGACGGCAAAGATGTTGCCACGCCCGGTAAGCCAGTTGCCGGGAAGAAGTCAAAGAATGGACCCAAGCCTGAAACTAAGTGCTTTTATTGCAAGGGGAAGGGTCACTGGAAGCGGAACTGCCCCAAATACTTAGCGGACAAGAAGGCCGGCAACACTAAAGGTATATTTGATATACATGTAATTGATGTGTACCTTACCAGTACTCGTAGTAACTCCTGGGTATTTGATACCGGTGCCGTTGCTCACATTTGTAACTCACAGCAGGAGCTGCGGAATAAGCGGAGACTGGCGAAGGACGAGGTGACGATGCGCGTCGGGAATGGTTCCAAGGTCGATGTGATCGCCGTCGGCACGCTACCTCTACATTTACCTACAGGATTAGTTTTAAACATTAATAATTGTTATTTAGTGCCAAGTTTGAGCATGAACATTGTATCTGGATCTCGTTTAATACGAGATGGCTACTCATTTAAATCCGAGAATAATGGTTGTTCTATTTATATGAGAGATATGTTTTATGGTCATGCCCCGATGGTAAATGGTTTATTCTTAATGAATCTCGAACATAATGTTACACATATTCATAGCGTGAATACCAAAAGATGTAAAGTTGATAACGATAGTCCCACATACTTGTGGCACTGCCGCCTTGGTCACATTGGTGTCAAGCGCATGAAGAAGCTCCATGCTGATGGACTTTTAGAGTCTCTCGATTATGAATCATTTGACACATGCGAACCATGCCTCATGGGCAAAATGACCAAGACCCCGTTCTCCGGAACAATGGAGCGAGCAACCAACTTGTTGGAAATCATACATACCGATGTATGCGGTCCAATGAGCGTTGAGGCTCGCGGAGGATATCGTTATGTTCTCACTCTCACTGATGACTTGAGTAGATATGGGTATGTATACTTGATGAAACACAAGTCTGAGACCTTTGAAAAGTTCAAGGAATTTCAGAATGAAGTAGAGAATCAATGTGACTGAAAGATAAAATTCTTACGATCGGATCGTGGAGGAGAATATTTAAGTCATGAATTTGGTACACACTTAAGAAAATGTGGAATCGTTTCACAACTCACACCGCCTGGAACACCTCAGCGTAACGGTGTGTCCGAACGTCGTAATCGCACTCTATTGGATATGGTGCGATCTATGATGTCTCTTACCGATTTACCGCTATCATTTTGGGGATACGCTCTAGAGACAGCTACATTCACTTTAAATAGGGCACCATCTAAATCCGTTGAGACGACACCGTATGAATTATGGTTTGGGAAGAAACCTAAGCTGTCGTTTCTAAAAGTTTGGGGATGCGATGCTTATGTCAAGAAACTTCAACCTGAAAAGCTCGAACCCAAGTCGGAAAAATGCGTCTACATAGGATACCCTAAAGAAACCATTGGGTATACCTTCTACTTAAGATCCGAAGGCAAGATCTTTGTTGCCAAGAACGGATCCTTTCTGGAAAAAGAGTTTCTCTTGAAAGAAGTAAGTGGGAGGAAAGTAGAACTCGATGAAGTACTACCTCTTGAACAGGATAGTAGTGCAGCTCAGGAAAATATTCCTGTGATGTCTACACCAACTGAAGAGGAAAATAATGATGATGATCAAGGTACTTCGGATCAAGTTGCTACTGAACTTCGTAGGTCCACAAGGACACGTTCCACACCAGAGTGGTATGGCAACCCTGTCCTGGAAATCATGTTGTTAGACAACGGTGAACCTTCGAACTATGAAGAAGCGATGGTGGGCCCAGATTCCAACAAATGGCTAGAAGCCATGAAATCCGAGATAGAATCCATGTATGAAAACAAAGTATGGACTTTAACTGACTTGCCCGATGATCGGCGAGCGATAGAAAACAAATGGATCTTTAAGAAGAAGACGGACGCGGATGGTAATGTCACCATCTATAAAGCTCGACTTGTCACTAAGGGTTATTGGCAAGTTCAAGGGATTGACTAGATGAGACTTTCTCTCCCGTAGCGAAGCTTAAGTCCGTCCGAATCATGTTAGCAATTGCCGCATACTATGATTATGAGATATGGCAGATGGACGTCAAAACGGCATTCCTTAACGGGCATCTTAAGGAAGAACTGTATATGATGCAGCCGGAAGGTTTTGTCGATCCTAAGAATGCTAACAAAGTATGCAAGCTCCAGCGATCCATTTATGGGCTGGTGCAAGCATCTCGGAGTTGGAACATTCGCTTTGATGAGATGATCAAAGCGTTTGGGTTTACATAGACTTATGGAGAAGCCTGCGTTTACAAGAAAGTGAGTGGGAGCTCTGTAGCATTTCTCATATTATATGTAGACGACATACTTTTGATGGGAAATGATATAGAATTCTTGGACAGCATTAAGGCCTACTTGAATAAGTGTTTTTCAATGAAGGACCTTGGAGAAGCTGCATATATATTAGGCATCAAGATCTATAGGGATAGATCGAGACGCTTCATAGGTCTTTCACAAAGCACATACCTTGATAAGATTTTGAAGAAGTTCAAAATGGATCAGTCCAAGAAAGGGTTCTTGCCTGTACTGCAAGGTGTGAGATTGAGCTCGGCTCAATGCCCGACCACGGCAAAAGATAAAGAAGAGATGAGTGTCATCCCCTATGCCTCAGCCATAGGATCTATTATGTATGCCATGCTGTGTACCAGACCTAATGTAAACCTTGCCGTAAGTTTGCTAGGAAGGTACCAAAGTAATCCCGGCAAGGAACACTGGACATCGGTCAAGAATATCCTGAAGTACCTGAAAAGGACAAAGGACATGTTTCTCGTTTATGGAGGTGACGCAGAGCTCGTCGTAAAGGGTTACGTCGACGCTAGCTTTGACACAGATCTGGATCACTCTAAGTCACAAACCGGATACGTGTATATGTTGAATGGTGGAGCAGTAAGCTGGTGCAGCTGCAAGCAGAGCGTCGTGGCGGGATCTACATGTGAAGCGGAGTACATGGCAGCCTCGGAGGCAGCGCATGAAGCAATTTGTGTGAAGGAGTTCATCACCGACCTAGGAGTCATACCCAATGCGTCGGGGCCGATCAAACTCTTCTGTGACAACACTGGAGCTATTGCCCTTGCCAAGGAGCCCAGGTTTCACAAGAAGACCAGGCACATCAAGCGTCATTTCAACTCCATCAGTGAAAATGTTCAAGATGGAGACATAGATATTTGCAAAGTACATACGGATCTGAATGTCGCAGATCCGTTGACTAAACCTCTCTCGCGAGCAAAACATGATCAACACCAGAACTCTATGGGTGTTCGATTCATCACAATGTAACTAGATTATTGACTCTAGTGCAAGTGGGAGACTGTTGGAAATATGCCCTAGAGGCAATAATAAAAAGGGTTATTATTATATTTCCTTGTTCATGATAATTGTCTTTTATTCATGCTATAACTGTATTATCCGGAAATCGTAATACACGTGTGAATACATAGACCATACCATGTCCCTAGTGAGCCTCTAGTTGACTAGCTCGTCGGTCAACAGATAGTCATGGTTTCCTGACTATGGACATTAGATGTCATTGACAATGGGATCACATCATTAGGAGAATGATGTGATGGACAAGACCCAATCCTAAGCATAGCACAAGATCGTGTAGTTCGTTTTGCTAGAGCTTTTTCAATGTCAAGTATCTCTTCCTTAGACCATGAGATCGTGTAACTCCCGGACACCGTAAGAGCGCTTTGGGTGTACCAAACGTCACAACGTAACTGGGTGACTATAAAGGTGCACTACAGGTATCTCCAAAAGTGTCTGTTGGGTTGACACGGATCGAGACTGGGATTTGTCACTCCGTATGACGGAGAGGTATCTCTGGGCCCACTCGGTAATGCATCATCATAATGAGCTCAAAGTGACCAAGTGTTTGGTCACGGGATCATGCATTACGGTACGAGTAAAGTGACTTGCCGGTAACGAGACTGAACGAGGTATTGGGATACCGACGATCGAGTCTCGGGCATGTAACGTACCGATTGACAAAGGGAATTGTATACGGGGTTGTTCGAATCCTCGACATCATGGTTCATCCGATGAGATCATCGAGGAGCATGTGGGAACCAACATGGGTATCCAGATCCCGCTGTTGGTTATTGCCCAAGAGCCGACTCGGTCATGTCTACGTGTCTCCCGAACCCGTAGGGTCTACACACTTAAGGTTCGGTGACGCTAGGGTTGTATGAATATGAGTATGCAGTATACCGAATGTTGTTAGGAGTCCCGGATGAGATCCCGGACGTCACGAGGAGTTCCGGAATGGTCCGGAGGTGAAGAATTATATATAGAAAGTGGTATTTCGGCCATCGGGAAAGTTTCGGGGTCACCCGGTATCGTACCGGGACCACCGGAAGGGTCCCGGGGGTCCAGCGGGTGGGGCCACCCATCCCAGAGGGCCCCAAGGGACAAAGTGGGGAGGGGAACCAGCCCATAGTGGGCTGGTGCACCCCCTTGGCCCACCCCCTGCGCCTAGGGTTGAAACCCTAGGGTGGGGGGGCCCACTTGCCTTGGGGGGTACTCCACCCCCCTTGGCCGCTGCCCCCTTGGGAGATTGGATCTCCCAGGGCCGGCGCCCCCCCCCCTGGGGACCTATATAAAGGGAGGGGGAGGGGGCAGTCGCACCCTGAAGTTCTGGCGCCTCCCTCCCCTGCTACACCTCTTCCTCCTCCATCACGTGCTTGGCGAAGCCCTGCCGGAGTGCTGCTGTTCCACCCCCATCACGCCGTTGTGCTGCTGCTGGAGCTTTCATCATCAACCTCTCCTTCCCCCTTGCTGGATCAAGACGGAGGAGACGTCACGTTGACCGTACGTGTGTTGAACGCGGAGGTGCCGTCCGTTCGGCGCTAGGATCTCCGGTGATAGGATCACGACGAGAACGACTACTTCAACCCCATTCTTTTGAATGCTTCCACACGATCTACAAAGTGTTATGTAGATGCAATCTCTCTCCCATGACTCGTTGCTTAGATGAACTCATAGATGGATCTTGGTGAAACCGTAGGAAAAATTTTAATTTTCTGCAACGTTCTCCAACATTTTTTGCCTGTCCCTCAGCCTCATATCATGTTGTACATTATCTTTACATCATATTAATGATAATAGATTCATTCCTTAGAGTTTTTCCACACAAAAACTCCAAGTGTGAAAGTCAGCGACAATTGTGGATTTCGCTGTATATTTCACGAGTCCTGTCTTTGTACTCACAATCTTTTGAGAGCACTTATTTCTTTCAGCATGAGGCCGATATCCTCGACTCCATTCTAGTGATCTATATTTGGACTGGACATTACCAAAACAACCCGGTTACGTGAACTGTGTCACAGTAATGTTATACTTTTGCATTCATTAAGCTTCCAACAGCTGAAGCATATGGTACCATATTCATTTGGTCCATTTCGTATTGTCTTTTGGAACACTAAAGTTCCCAAAATCATTGCCCTTTACTATAAGAACAGGTGTAGGTTTTCTCGCCTGCATACTTTGGAAACTTCCCTTAGCATGCCCATGCGACACTCCTAATACCCCTTTTATTCTTTTCTCGGTGAATCTCGATCCTTATAACGAGAGACATTCTACCAAGAACATTCTTTTGAACTTTGAGGACAAGAACTTATTTTCCTCCTACAATCGAATTATCATCACTATTAACAAGTAGAATGTTATCCGCATGTACAAGATATAGGAAATGAAATTCCCATTCTGTAACTTTATACAAACACAATTGTACTCTCATTTTGTTTAACCCAAAACAACATTTGATTGCTTTAGTCCATAAAAGACTTCTTCAGGCAGTATCCATATGTTCTTTACTTTCATCTGATGTAACTCAGATCATAATATCTTTCATCTGATGTAACTCAGAGCATGATGTGCTACCAACACTCATTGTAATCTATTCAGTGTAAAATGCGCAAAAACCTTTCGATCTTAGTCGTGTTTTACACCTTTAAATATTTCCTTTGGAGTCACATTGACCTTGTAGACTCTTTATAGCCTACTGTTTTGGCTCCATTGGAAATTACTCATGAGTCCCGAACATCGTCAGAATTCATCAATTTCATTTCATCTCACATAGTCTCTTATCATTTAGATAAGCAGGCACTTCTCAAAACTTGATTGAGAGCTTTAAATGAGGTGGGATCAACCTCCATTTGAATTTTACTAACATAGACTTTATAGTAATCAGAAGTATCTGATTTTCTCATTCCTTGAGACCATCTGTGTCTCAGGTACTAGCACTTCTTTCATATGGGGCTGTTGTTGCTCTGTCATTGCCAAAAGGCAAATTATTGTGTAGTCTTTGAAAGGATCGATATGGTTGACTAGAGGGGGGGTGAATAGGCAACTAACAATTTTTAAGCTTTTCTTTATCAAATTAAACTTTGCAACAAAATAGGTTGTCTAGATGTGCAACTAAGTGAGCAACCTATATGATGCAATGACAACTAGCACACAAGCAAGCAAAGGATGTAAAACAAATAGACTTGCAAAAGTAAAGGCACCAGATAACCAAGAGTGGAGCCGGTGGAGACGAGGATGTGTTACCGAAGTTCCTTCCTTTTAAATGGAAGTACGTCTCCGTTGGAGCGGTGTGGAGGCACAATGCTCCCCAAGAAGCCACTAGGGCCACCGTGTTCTCCTCACGCCCTCACACAATGCGAGATGCCGTGATTCCACTATTGGTGCCCTTGAAGGCGGCGACCGAACCTTTACAAGCAAGGTTGGGGCAAACTCCACAACAACCGAAGGCTCCCAACAACAACAACAACAACATGAAGCTTCACCACAATGGAGTATGGCTTCGAGGTGACCTCAACCGTCTAGGGTGCTCAACACCCAAGAGTAACAAGATCCGCAAGGGATAGGTGGCGGAATCAAATTTCTCTTGGTGGAAGTGTAGATCTGGGCCTTCTCAACCAATCCCGAGCAAATCAACAAGTTTGATTGGCTAGGGAGAGAGATCGGGCGAAAATAGAGCTTTGAGCAACAATGGAGCTTTGGGGGAAAGAGGTAGGTCAACTAGGAGGAAGAAGACCCCTTTATATAGTGTGGGAACACATCCAACCGTTACCCCACTGAGCTGCCTCGCACAGGGCGGTACTACCGCTAGGGAAGGGCGGTACTACCGCTGGGAGCGGTACTACCGCTCCCTTCCTAGCGGTACTACTGCGCTGAAGAGGGAGTCAGGCCACTGGCCCCATAGCGGTACTACCGCGGGAGAGGAGCGGTACTACCGCTAGGAGCGGAACTACCGCTTCTACTGCCGCTTCTAGTGCCGCAAAACTCGACACGAGAAAACATCGTCCCGAATCGAGGCGGTAGTAGGCACGGTACTACAGAGGAACTATAGCCGAAACCCGGGCGGTACTACCGCTCTACGGAACGGTACTACCGCTGAGAGCGGTACTACCGCTCTGTGGAGCGGTACTACCGCTAGGGGGCTTCGGCGGTACTACCGCTGTAGATCGCGGTACTACCGCAGGCACAGGGCGAAGCAGGTACAGAAGAGAAGTGCAGCTCCAAA
Organism: Triticum dicoccoides; assembly: GCF_002162155.2. NCBI lineage: Eukaryota > Viridiplantae > Streptophyta > Magnoliopsida > Poales > Poaceae > Triticum > Triticum dicoccoides. The sequence continues at coordinate 52,892,189 of NC_041385.1, forward strand.
GATGCGACAGGAAGACGACGGGTGTGATAAGGATGTGTACGTGTTGATTCCACCCAAGTCTTACCAAAGCGGATCCCCTCTTAATAGTACGGTGACTCCTATGAGACTAGTCCACCAACACGAAACGCAGGAGCTACACCGTCTTGAATAAAAACACCGAGGGGAGGAAATCGTCTCGTGCCAATGGATGATTCTCTGAAAGAACTTAACGCACACGATTAGACCGCAAAAGCATTGTCATCAATCACCAAAACCACTAGGGGATAAATATGCCCTTACAATCTCCCCCTTTTTGGTCGACTGATGACAATACAGGATTTGCATAAACACGATATATAGTAAGCATACAACCCCGACGGTCCTAACATGTAGATGGGCTCCCCCTCGATGTGTGCTATTTAGATAAGTGCTTTGGACTGCAGAGCACACATACTCGGATCAAAACTCCCCCTACATTTTAGAGACCAATAATCTAAGCATGGTGTATGAGAGCAGCATAGATGATATAACAAGAGAAGCACGCAACTCATGAGCTAGATAGACATAGATAATGATACTGAAAGGTAAGGTAGCATATGTCTCACACCATATGATTCGAACTTAAGTCTCACTCGAACTTAGGTCTCACAGACAAACCAACCAAAGCAAATGCGAGGAAAACACGAACAAGACACAAACACGAACAAGACACGAAGACACAACTCGCAAATCCCTAAACTCTCTCCCCCTTTGGCACCGAGACACCAAAAAGGAGAGGGAGTGCTGCTACCGCTCCAGGTGAGAGCAAAAGAGGGACACACGCATCAGAACTCAGAGGGGTCATCAGCGCCACCATCAGAATCAGTCCAAGGGCAGTGTTGTTGAATCCACTCCTCCTCCTCGGTGAGCTGATCCTCAGAGCCACTAATCACAATAGCACCCATCTGACGCATGAGCTCCTTGTGGCGACCGCGGGCCTTCTTCTCAGCCACGTGAGCCATGTACTGACCGTGAGACTCCATGCAGAAGAGCTTCTTTACCTTGGCCTTGAGCTTCTTGGCCCAAGATGGCTCTGTCCCAGAGGGCACGTAGTCATCATCCTCATCCTCAGCCTCAGCACCAAACTCCTCCTCAGTCTCCATGGCAGCAGCAGATGACGGAACACCAGTCCTAGGGACCTGAGTGCCCTAGTTATCCTTCTTCCTCAGACACTTGACATCGTGAGAGACCAAATCGCCAATCTCCAGTGCCGTCTTGGGATAGACACGATCCCAGGCCTTCTCAATGAGCAGCATAATGAACGGACCATAGATCGGGCACTTGCGCTCGGAGATAGCAGAAACCAACTCAGCCCACATAACATGAGAGACATCCAAAGACTCCCCGGTGGGATTGTGCTTCTCACGCTGGTAGAAAAGAAGCATGTCCACGAGATAGGAATGAACCTGGTCCAGATTCCCAATGCGAGGGAAAAGGGTCTCTCTGAAGATGCGGTGCACGATATCCAGATAGGCAGGCATCTCATAGGTTTCCTTGTTAGTCTCAGAGTTGATCTTCAGAGTGCAGTATGGCCAGAGAGCTTGCTTGTGAGTGCAATGGGCGCGGGCGTGGGGGCGAAAGCCAACCGGAGACTCAAGACCTAGATCTTCCAACCCAAGCAACTCCATGAAAGCTTTCCACGTGACAGAAAGCAACTTGCCATTTGTCATCCAAGTCAGTGTCCTGTCCTCATCAGTCCCTAGGTGAACCGTGGCATAGAATTGGGCCACAATATCAGCATCGTAGTCCTTGTTGAATTGCATGATCCTGAGAATGTTCAGTTGAGTGCACATCTGTAGTGCTTCACCAAAGTAGTCGGGATCGCTCTCCATATGCGCGGTGTCGATGGAGTGCACGTTGACATAGAGATTCTTCTTGGCTTTGAGAACATCAAACAAGATGGAAAACTGAAATATGTTCCAGAACGGACGGTTGACCAAAGTGGGATCTTGGTCGTCCTCATACGGGTTGCGGCGGCGCCTTGCCCAGAACTCTTTGGGAGGCATTTCAGGCACGGTTTTGGTTGCCTTTGGCTTGACCCCAGCTTTCTTCGGGAGTTGAGGTGGAGGTGGAGGTGGAGCACTTGAGGATCCTCCGGCAGGCTCGGTGGTGCGGTAGCGCTTGGACGAGGCACGTCCGGGATTGACACGACGAGCCTGATGCTCAGGGACCTCATCACCTGGAACCACACACAAGAACACGCAAACAACCAGAAAACACGAGCATAAGCCACCAAACAAGAGCAAAAGATCACTGAAAGGTAGAAGTAGAGTGGAAGTTGGTAGAGAGCGGTAGTACTGCGACCGGATAGCGGTAGTACCACCACGGGTGGTAGTACCGCTCCACAGGGAGCGGTAGTACCGCTCCAAGCGGTAGTGCCGCCCTGGAAGGGCGGTAGTACCGCTCGGGGCAGGGAAACAGCAGTTTCCTACTACCGTGGTCAGATCCGGCACTACCGTCCTACCAAATTCAAAAATACTCCAACCAAACATCAATCCAAACTGCCTAGAAGCATTCTCCACCCTACTCAAGCCTAGATTTGGCCAAAAATCTGAAGATGCAACTGCTACTGCCCCTGGATGCTAGATTGGAAACCTAGACAAAAGGAACAGGAGAACGGGGGCAATACCGGCATCCATGGCAAGAGGACAAGGTGGGGATCGACTCCACCAAAGGGAATGGAGAGGGATGGCCCAGAGAGGGAGATCCGCCGGAGCCCTCCCGCGCCGCCGGTTGCTAGAGAGAGAGGAACAGGCGAGGGAGCGTGCTAATGGGTATGGGGGAGAAGAAACTCCCCCTGCCCCCGATATAACCCCCACTTGCGCCTCTCAGCGGTAGTACCACGCTGGAGGGCGGTAGTACCGCTTGAAGCGGTAGTACCGCTCGCCAGCGGCGGTAGTACCGCCAGCCACCGAAAACTGCTTCTAGACTAAACCAACAAACGGGAAAAACACACCGAGAAGAACGGGAAGGCAACGACAAGAGAGAGACTAACAAGACAACACACACAAAAACATGAACCGGAACCCACTCCTTCAAAGCAAACAACAACAAAAAGAGCGAGCTCAGGCCTCTCTCAAGAGAGGGCGGTGGCCGGAGCCACCTATGTTTGAGTCAATTGGTATGGCACCGCGAAGAATTATCCTTGGGTCCATGACCAAAACTCCTCTTTGAAGCACAAGCACCATCAACAATGGCTAAAGTGAAAGAGTTGATCGTTTTATGCATAATGGGGGGAGGGAGAGTTCATTGAGAGAACAACACTCCCCCTATGTCCATGCCTACACCTAAACTAGACAACACATTGAGTGTGGTGGGGGGTGCACGGGTTCAAGTCACATTGCTCAAATCAATGATATTTAGCTCATGCCTTAACTCGCGAAATCTTGCTTCATCCAAGGGCTTCGTGAAAATATCTGCAAGGTTATCATGAGTGTTGACATACTTGAGCTCGATCTCCCCTCGCCTAATGTGATCCCGGATGAAGTGATACCGAATCTCAATGTGCTTCGTCTTGAAGTGTTGCACCGGGTTGAGAGAAATCTTGATTGCACTTTCATTATCACACCAAAGAGGCACTTTGTCACAATTGACACCATACTCCTTTAAAGTTTGCCTCATCCATAGGAGTTGAGCACAACAACTACCCGCCGCCACATACTCTGCTTCGGTGGATGAGAGAGACACACAACTTTGCTTTTTGGAAGACCAACTTACCAAAGAGCAACCAAGAAATTGGCACCCTCCGGAAGTGGACTTCCTATCCACTTTGTCTCCCGCCCAATCAGAATCCATGAAACCTTCAAGCTTGAAGTTTGCTCCTCTTGGGTACCATAAGCCAAAGTTTGGGGTATGAGCCAAATATCGAAAGACTCGCTTGACCGCCACAAAGTGACTTTCCTTTGGTGCGGCTTGAAAACGTGCACACATCCCCACACTTAACATGATATCCGGTCTATATACACAAAGGTAAAGCAAGGAGACAATCATGGAGCGATATACCTTCTGATCCAGCGCTTTACCATTGGGATCTATGTCAAGTTGGCATTTGGTAGGCATTGGTGTAGTGGCCGGCTTGACATCACTTAGCTTGAATCTTTTAAGCATGTCTTGAGTGTATTTGGCTTGGTTGATGAAGGTTCCTTCTCTTCTTTGTTTGATGTCAAAACCAAGAAAGAACTTCAACTCTCCCATTGAAGACATCTGGAACTTGGAGGTCATGAGAGCGGCAAACTCCTCATTGAATGCTTTGTTAGGGGAACCAAAGATAATATCATCAACATATAGTTGGCATACAAATAACTAACCTTTGACCTTCTTAGTAAAAAGAGTGGGATCGATTTGTCCTACTTCAAATCCACGATCTTGTAGCAACTCGGTAAGGTGGTCATACCATGCACGTGGGGCTTGTTTAAGGCCATAGAGTGCCTTATCGAGTTGATACACATGATTCGGGAAGTAGGGGTCCTCGAACCCGGGGGGTTGCTTGACATAGACCAACTCATTAATGGGCCCATTAAGAAAAGCACTTTTCACATCCATTTGTTGCAACTTAAAGTTGTGATGAGAAGCATATGCAATCAACAAACGAATGGATTCAAGACGAGCAACGGGGGCAAAGGTTTCACCGTAGTCGATACCCTCGACTTGGGAGTAGCCTTGTGCTACCAATCTTGCCTTGTTGCGAATGATGTTCCCATGAGCATCTTGCTTGTTCTTGAAAATCCACTTTGTTCCAATGACGTTGTGGTTCCCCGATGGCCTTGGTACCAATCTCCAAACTTTGTTGTACTCGAAGTTGTTGAGTTCTTCATGCATGGCATTGAGCCAATCCGAGTCTTCGAGCGCCTCATAGACCTTTTGGGTTCAACACAAGAGACAAACGCGTGATGTTCACAATAGTTTGCTAATTGTCTACAAGTGCTTACCCCCTTTCTTAGGCTTACAAATACATTTTCCATGAGATGGCCTTGAGTGGTGAGCTTGGAAGAAATCTTCGCGGCACGACGCTCTAATTCCTCCTCGGATGTGGAGGGGGGGTTGACTTGATCATCTTGAGCTCCGTCTTGAGCTTGTTCTTGATCTTGAGCTTGCTCTTGATCTTGAACTTGCTCGAGGGGGAGAACTTGACATTGGGCATCATTTAGAGGGTCACCATCATCTTGAGGTTGATCTTGCCCTTGGTCTTGTTCACAAGGTTGAGGGCCTTCACTTTGTTCTTCGGAAGCGTGTGGGTCTTGATGAGGTGATGGCTCTTCTTGATTAGAGCATTGTCCTTCTCCTTCGGCCATAAGGGGTTCCTCAATGGGTAGAATTTGACCAATACCCATTCTTCTTATGGCTTGGGGAGGAATTTCATCACCTACATCACAAGTACCACTTTGCTCCACTTGGGAGCCGTTATTTTCGTCAAACTCCACGTTACACGTCTCCTCAATGAGTCCGGTGGACTTGTTGAGGACACGGTAAGCATGAGAGTCTGTAGCATAACCAACAAATATGCCCTCATGAGCTCTAGCCTCAAATTTAGACAAACGAACACCTTTCTTGAGAATGAAACACTTACAACCGAACACCCGGAAGTACTTGAGGTTGGGCTTGTTGCCGGTGAGTATCTCATACGGAGTCTTGTTCAAGCCTTTGCGAAGATAGAGCCGATTGGATGCATGACATGCGGTGTTGATGGCTTCGGCCCAAAAGTTGTATGGAGACTTGAACTCCGCCATCATGGTCCTTGCCGCATCCATCAACGTCCAATTCTTCCTCTCCGCAACACCATTTTGTTGAGGGGTATATGGTGCAGAATATTGATGCTTGATCCCCTCATCACTAAGAAACTCATCCAAGGTGTAGTTCTTGAACTCGGTGCCGTTGTCACTTCTAATTGTCAAGATCTTTGCATCATGTTGACGTTGAGCTTCATTTGCAAAGTTGATAACGGTTTGTTGAGTCTCACTCTTCCTCTTGAAGAAGTATACCCAAGAGTATCTTGAATAGTCATCCACAATCACCAAGCAATACTTTCTCCCTCCAAGACTATCAAAAGATGGAGGCCCGAAGAGGTCCATGTGAAGGAGCTCCAAGGGTCTCTTCAAGTAGATGATGGTTGAAGGAGGGTGGGCCTTTTCATGAAGCTTTCCTTCGATACAAGCACTGCAAGCACGATCTTTGGCAAAACTAACATTTGTTAGTCCACGAACATGGTCCCCCTTGAGAAGACTTTGCAAAGATCTCATATTGACGTGGGCTAAATGGCGATGCCAAAGCCATCCCACGTCAACTTTAGCCATTAGGCATGTCGCGGTCTTAGTGGGTCGCTCCGAGAAGTTAATCACATAGAGACCGTTCTCGACATGCCCAACAAAGGCTACTTTAAGAGTCTTGCTCCACAAGAGGGCCACGGTATCAATATCAAAGAACGTAGCAAAACCCATGAGTGCAAGTTGACGAACGGAAAGTAAATTGTATGCAAGGGACTCGACAAGCATGACTTTCTCGATCGTTAGATCATGAGAAATGACAACCTTGCCAAGACCCAATACCTTAGAATGTGATGCATCACCCCACTCGACATTGGTGGGCATAGATGGAATCTCTTGCACGTCCACCACCAAGTCCTTGCTTCCGGACATATGATTTGTTGCTCCACTATCGAGCAACCATGATCCCCCACCGGAAGCAAACACCTACACAAGATCAATGCTTGGTTTTAGGTACCCATTTAGTAATGGGTCCTTTGATGTTAGTAACAAGGGTCTTGGGGACCCAAATAGACCATTCAATGTACTCATAAGAAGAACCAACAAATCGAGCATAAACATGTCCATCACTAGCACGGCACAACACATATGACGGGTTAAAGTCGCCATCTTTGTTGGGAGAGATGGCGATGCGCTCTTTGGCTTCACCGCTCTTCCCATTGTTCTTCTTCTCCTTAGGAGCACCTTCTCCCTCCTTCACAAAAGTTTGCATGAGCGGAGGAGGTCGATTGGTCTTGCTCTTCTTCTCCTTGTTCTTCTTCTTGTTCTTGGACTTGGGTGCGAACCCAACTCCCTCCTTTTCCACAACTTCCTTTTGATTGCTTAAAAGGTCATTTAGGTTTTTCTCGCCTTGTATGCATGACACAAGGCCTTTCTCGAGTTGTTCCTTCAACTTGGCATTTTCCTCCACAAGATGCACATGCTCACAACATGGGTTAGTAGCATTTGCATTATCAATTAAGACCATGTGAGGAAATGTGGCCTTTTCATTAGTTAGCTTAACTTGGAGTTGAGCATGAGACTCCTTGAGGGTGGCATGGTCACTTTTCAAGACTTTGTGGGCCTTGTCAAGTACATCAAACTCCTCCGTGAGTCTAACATGATCAACCCCAAGTTTAGCCTTCTCGGAAGCTAGAACACGAGACACAACAAGAGCATGATCAAGATCCTTCTTTAGTTTAGCGTGACCATCGTTGTGTGACTCCTCAAGAGCCAAACGATGCTCACGCTCTTCCTCAAGAGCATTAGAGAGATCCGATATCCCATCGACATAATCACGACTATGACCTTCCATCTTAGCGATGGTTTCTTTGTGAGCCTCGATCATGTCATTGGCCTCACCAAGTTGTTCCAAGAGAGCAACAAAGTGCTTCTTGGACTTGCCCTTGAGCTTACTCATAAACGACTCAAACTCATTCACTTCTTCATTAGACCCACAATGTTCATCAATGCAATCCTTCACGGAGGGATTAGGAATGATTGTGGTTTTAATGTTGGGGGTTACCTTGTTTGAAGCTTTAGCCATGAGGCATTTGGCGGTGATGTTTTCGTTGGGTGAGTCAAAGAGAGACACCCGGGGAGTAGTTGCAATGGCAACGGATGCCATTGCCATTGCTTCTTCATTTTCATCATCATCGTCATCCTCTTGGTATTCTTCTTGAACCACCAATCCATGAGTGGGAGTCCTTTTGGCGAAGTTGTTCTTGTTGGGGAAGGACTTGGCTTTGTCTTTTCGGATGAACTTGCCACCATTGTCTTCCCGCTTCTCGTAAGTACAATCCGCAACGAAATGGCTCACATTGCCACAGTTGAAGCAAGTTCTAACTCGTTGCTTCCCCTTGACACCACTGGAGTTGTTCTTGTTGAAGTTGGGTCTTGAACTCTTCTTGTTCCAAAATTGTCTCGAAGCAAGGGCCATGTGCTCATGATAATAAAATTTGGTGTCTTCGGGGTTGCTTTCCTCGTCTTCCATTTCTTCCTCTTCTTCCACAATAATCTTGGCCTTCAGAGCAAGGTTGGGCTTCTTAGCCCTTTGGGAACGGAGCACCGCATTATCGGCGGTCTTATCCAAGATGTTCATTGCAATAAACTCATCCAACACTTCATTGGAGGTCATGGAGTGGAAGTCCGGTCTTTGGCGGATGACAGAGGACATGGCCTTATTGTAGGGCATCATGGCCTTAAGGAACTTGTGCTTGATCCAGTTGTCATCCATGTCCTTACTCCCATGATCTCGGAGTGCGACCGCAAGTTTGGTCACTCTTCGAAAGAGCTCACGAGGTTCTTCATCCTCTTTCATTGCAAACTCATCGGCTTCATCTTGCACCACTTCATAGTTGGAGCGTTGAATGCTAGCACTTCCTCTGTACATACGCTCGACACACTTCCATGCTTCTCTAGCCATGCCATGAGGTCGAAGATGAGGAAGATCTTCGGGAAGGATAGCATCTTGGATGATGAAGAGAGCACTCTCATTGAATTGATTGTCCACTTCTTCTCGAGGGGTGAAGTTGCTTGGGTCATGAGGATAGAAACCTTCTTCAATGATTCTCCAAAGGTTAGTGTTCACATGTTTTAAATGTCGCTTGAAGCGATAAACCCAATAATCAAAGTCTTCATTTTTTATATATTTAGGAGGAGGACCGGCATGATTTAAATGAGTGGAGGGAATCGGTCCTCTATAGACAGGAGGTTCCACATGGGCAAAGATGCCGGTGCCATTTCTACCACTAGTAGAAGGACTCTTTTCAATGTTAGCTTCCCCCTTATCGGAGTTAGCATCCGTCACCTTGTTAGTGGGATCACCCACTTTCATAGGCGAGGTAGATAGTTTAAGTCCCTCTAGAAATTCAGTAAACATGCTTTTAACCTCGGCCGTCATGGAGGTTTTCAATGTGTCTAAAGCCACATTGAATTCCTCACGTGAGACCGAGGTTCCCCCTTCGGCCGAAGACGAGATGGGATTCACACCGGAGTGTTCCTCCGCACCATCGTTGGTGTCAACCATACTCTTCGGACGGCAAAGTCCTTAATAAAGAGACGAGGCTCTGATACCAATTGAAAGGATCGATATGGTTGACTAGAGGGGGGTGAATAGGCAACTAACAATTTTTAAGCTTTTCTTTATCAAATTAAACTTTGCAACAAAATAGGTTGTCTAGATGTGCAACTAAGTGAGCAACCTATATGATGCAATGACAACTAGCACACAAGCAAGCAAAGGATGTAAAACAAATAGACTTGCAAAAGTAAAGGCACGAGATAACCAAGAGTGGAGCCGGTGGAGACGAGGATGTGTTACTGAAGTTCCTTCCTTTTAAAGGGAAGTACGTCTCCGTTGGAGCGGTGTGGAGGCACAATGCTCCCCAAGAAGCCACTAGGGCCACCGTGTTCTCCTCACGCCCTCACACAATGCGAGATGCCGTGATTCCACTATTGGTGCCCTTGAAGGCGGCGATCGAACCTTTACAAGCAAGGTTGGGGCAAACTCCACAACAACCGGAGGCTCCCAACAACAACAACAACACCATGAAGCTTCACCACAATGGAGTATGGCTTCGAGGTGACCTCAACCGTCTAGGGTGCTCAACACCCAAGAGTAACAAGATCCGCAAGGGATAAGTGGGGGAATCAAATTTCTCTTGGTGGAAGTGTAGATTTGGGCCTTCTCAACCAATCCCGAGCAAATCAACAAGTTTGATTGGCTAGGGAGAGAGATCGGGCGAAAATAGAGCTTTGAGCAACAATGGAGCTTTGGGGGAAATAGGTAGGTCAACTAGGAGGAAGAAGACCCCTTTATATAGTGTGGGAACACATCCAACCGTTACCCCACTGAGCTGCCTCGCACAGGGCGGTACTACCGCTAGGGAAGGGCGGTACTACTGCTGGGAGCGGTACTACCGCTCCCTTCCTGGCGGTACTACCGCGCTGAAGAGGGAGTCAGGCCACTGGCCCCATAGCGGTACTACTGCGGGAGAGGAGCGGTACTACCACTAGGAGCGGAACTACCGCTTCTACTGCCGCTTCTAGTGCCGCAAAACTCGACACGAGAAAACATCGTCCCGAATCGAGGCGGTAGTAGGCACGGTACTACAGAGGAACTATAGCCGAAACCCGCGGGCGGTACTACCGCTCTACGGAGCGGTACTAGCGCTGAGAGCGGTACTACCGCTCTGTGGAGCGGTACTACCGCTAGGGGGCTTCGGCGGTACTACCGCTGTAGATCGCAGTACTACCGCTGGCACAGGGCGAAGCAGGTACGGAAGAGAAGTGCAGCTCCAAAGATGCGACAGGAAGACGACGGGTGTGATAAGGATGTGTATGTGTTGATTCCACCCAAGTCTTACCAAAGCGGATCCCCTCTTAATAGTACGGTGACTCCTACGAGACTAGTCCACCAACACGAAATGCAGGAGCTACACCGTCTTGAATAAAAACACCAAGGGGAGGAAATCGTCTCGTGCCAATGGATGATTCTCTGAAAGAACTTAACGCACACGATTAGACTGCAAAAGCATTGTCATCAATCACCAAAACCACTAGGGGATAAATATGCCCTTACAGTCTTTCATTTCCAAGAGGCAATAGGTTTTACAGGAACCTTTATCATAAGATCCATGTTAAATCATTCCTCCTTTATAGAGCTAATAGTGGGTGTTGTATAGGTCATACAACGTGCTCCCCCAGATACAATCTATTTGAGTCTTAGGTATCTTCATACCATGCTCCCTCAGATTACTCCATCTTCACTAAGAATGGTGTATCTTTAAACTTTATTATTTGGGTTTATTCTGTTAAAACTTTCTTCTTTATGGCACTTTAAGCACCGTCTTAGTATTCCTTAGTCTTCTTTTCTTTAGGGGTATTATTATGATCACCGTACTCCCCCGGACGATCACATTCTTCATTAAAGGGTATCTCATATTTCTTTCTCCCCCTCGAAATGTGGCAAGAACTTTTCTGCCACAATTTTGAAAAACCATTCACAACTCTTGTGAATTGAGGAAACTTTGAGTATCTACTTCATTTATCTGATTACTTCATATGTAATGAAGTTATCTGTTAACTGGTATGGGAGTACTTTTTCCTTATTCCATTTCAGAAACTCAATAGAGTTCTTTATCATTAGTACTTTTGCAAGTCACACTTGTATATCATTCTTATCGTTAGGTTCGTCTGTAACTTTATTCTCTTCGGATTTATTGAGTGCTTAATGACCGTTACACATAAGATGTACGGTCGATACGAGGAAGGCATAATAGCTACTCCATACTTTTCTCCCAGAGTGGGACACATTAATAGCACATGAGTCATCATGTTTTTCTCCTGTCATACATGATAAGTCTGAGAAAATTTCTGCCGCCATACGGGTTACGCAGGGATTTTCCCAGACTTTTCCTGCCATGCTGGTTTTATCATAATTATCTTTTCCTGCCATGCAGGATGCCAGAATTGGCTCTTTTGACCGCATATTCAATCATCAAATTTAGGAATAAATCCGAATATTCTTTAATACACATGCTTAATCTGACGTTGGTCAAATTAATCACGCATATCACTTATTGCATCTCATAGAAGATGAGAATTCTTTTCCATGGAGAGTACATGAAGACATTCGTCGAGCAAGACTCTCAATTATATATCTCTTTTCTTTTGAAGCCATTCTTTAGAGAGAACATACTCCCTTACGTTGACCTTTCTTGGTCATCTCTCGGGTCACAAGTACCCAGCCATTTGCTTTCACGAATGAAGGAATGGAAAACTTTTAGTCTGAGAAAACTTAACCAATAATCAACAATAATGAGCATAAAAATAACCCCATGTTTATCTAGTTAAAAAACATGCACATTAAACTTTGAAAACTTTCTTTTATATTCTAAATCACCGTTGGGCAGAATTAGAACAAAACATCATCCTTCTACATTAATTCCATATCACCGTTGGGCGGAAATGAAAATAATGCATATAACTCATAAACAATGTGATGATAGTATAAACTTTTTTTTCATAGTATGTCTATTAAACAACTTTGTTAAGAAATAACCATCATCACCAACTTTATTACAACGGAAACAAGAAATATACATTTCTCTTGTTCAAGAGCATTTCTTGATCTTTTATCTGTTCTCTGAAAATTTTGATACAACTTTTATCAGAGATTTAGCTTTGAACATAAGACTCATAGAACTATAATATCGTCATCATCAACGTTGGTCAGAAAATAACAATACCATAATTAAACTTTAATCAAATGTCTTTCTACTGTTATAGCAGAAGCTATCTGAATTTGATTTCACCCACAAGTGAAAAAACTTCTCTCAAAAACCATTCATCCAATTAAATTTTCCTGTTGGTTCCAATTTAATTGGATGATAAAACTTTTACTTTCATTCAGTAGCATCACTGTATACTTTTTTACTCTCTAAACAAATTATCCCATTGGTTCAAAATTTGAGTAGAGGAGCAACAATTTAAACTTTTACTTTAGTTCTATTCACTTTTAAAAGAGCACTTTTATTTTATTTGCAGCGGAAACATGAATAGAAAATTCATGAACTTTTTCTTTTTACATAAACTTTTCTTTCACTAAATAAAAATTCATGAACTTTATTATTTTCTTTATAAAATTCATGAACATTGTTTTTTGAAAATTTTCTATTTTCATTTTCAGAATCTTTTATTTTTACTTTTCAGAAACTTCTATATTTTCTGAAAAAGCAAAAATATCATAAACTTTTCTATTTACTATTCAAGACATTTTTTAAGTAAAAGAAAATGCGGCAGTGCCTAGCGCGCGCGGCAGCAGGCCTCAGCCCAGCGCGCGCAGTTGCGCCCGCGGCTGCGACCACGCGGCTCTTTCGGCCCAGCTGGCCAGCTGGCCCGCTCCCTTTCCGGCCCAGCAGCCTACAGCGGGTTAGGGTTTGGATCTGGGCCGTCGATCTGATCGGACGGTCGCCCGATGTTCTCGCTGGATCAAAACAGCTGGCGACAAAACCCCTCGTTCATTCCCCTCCTCCCGCACGCGCCGCTCTCATCCCTCTCTCGCTCTCCGCATCTTTCTCTCCCGCCCGGCCACCGCGCCGGGCCAGATCGCCGGTGTCGGCGTCGACCGGCCAGGGCGCAGGCGTCGGCGTCGACCTGCCAGGGCGCCGGCATCGGCGTCGACTGGCCAGGGCGCCGGCGACAACCGGCCACCGCGCCTTTTCTTTTACTTTCCCCTCCTTTCTTCATCCGCGCCGCTCGCTCCCTTTCCTCCTGCGGCTGGTGCTCGAGGCCACCGGCGAGTTTTCACTGGCCGCCGGCGACGGCAACGATAGCAACCGCGCCGCGCGCGCCACCCTTTCCTCCCCCTTTTCCTCCTGTCTTCTCCTTTTTGTCTCCACACACCAGCGCCTCCTCTTTTTCGATCTGTACAACGACTGCGGCGGAGGTTCCGACGGCGACGCCGTGGCCTTCCCCCTCGCCGGTTGCGCGTCCACCTCGCGGTGAGCACGCCGCCGTCGAGCGGTTTGGCTGCGGTGCCCCCCTTCTCCTTTTCCGGCGAGCCCTTGGGCTAACTCCGGTGGTTCTTCTTCCGGACGGCTCGGCGTGCCGATGCCCGTCCGGATCGAGAGGAACGACGCGGCCTTGCGGCGGCGCTCTTTGCCGGTGAGGCCAGAGGCCCTTCTCCGGTTATTTGTTTTCTTTACCCTGTAAATTAGGGTTCTGTGGGGAGGGCTTGATTCTTTTGATTTCCACCGAAAAACTCAAACCTAAGCTGGCTGATACCATTGATAGACTTACTGGATCAACTAGGAGTAGATCGGTGGCATATTTTCTCTGTTTGGGTGTTTACCTTGGCCTTCTGGCCATCGCTGGTTCGTCGGTGATGGTCTGCGGACGGGAAGCGACGGTCGGTGTAGAGGGTGGTTGGTGGAGTGGCTGGTGGTGCTTCCCGTCGCTGGCAGCGCCACCCTCTCGATCGGTCTAGGGTTAGGACGGTGGGGATACAGTGGCGGCGGCGAACCTCGTACACTGTGCCCCTGGTCCCCACCTCCTCTTTATAGCACTGCGCGACAGGGGCCCACCAGCCTTGCTTGGGCTGGACGCCCCCGATCAGGGCGTGGGTCAAGGGCCCAATGAGCCGTTGGGCCCATTGGTGGAGAGATCAATCTAACAGTACTGACCAAGTTTTGGGTTACCGAGGAGGTCATTTTTCTCGTGGGTGACTGAGAAAGGCGGATACCACGGTTACTGCAAAATTCCAAGCAAATGTCGGACGAAATTTTATTTCAAATTTTTTCGACCATGAACTAAAAAATTCGAGTATTTGACAGCATGCCTACTGTATTATCTCCCTAAGATATGTCAAAAGTTCAGAACAAAGTTCATTGGTTCTTGGGAAGTTCAAGAACAATGAACATTGGTTTTTGAAAACCCAAACCTTTTAAGTTTGATCAAATTTGTAGAGAAATATATCAAAATCCATAATATCAAATCGGTATTTTTAAATTCATCACGAAATGAACTTCCATACTTTTTTGTTTAATATTGTGAATGTCGATATTTTTGCTCTAAACTTGGTCAAAGTTAAAGAAATTTGACTTTCTAAACAACTAATACCCCTTATATTTTATAACTGATGAAGCTCTACATATATTTGGTCTAACTTAGAAATAGTTGACCTTTCAACTGAGTGTATACGCTATCTATTTAGGGACGGAGGGAGTAGATTTTAGATTGATCTTGCTGATATGCTCCAGCACAAACAAACTGATGCATGAACATACTACATGAACATGGTTTAGACGGTTGCATCATCTTTGAATAGTTTTCTCAATGTAAAAGGCCCAATTGCTGACCTGTTCAATGCACTTAGAATGAGATTAAATCTACTCATAAGCTAAGTGGTTGCAGTGTGCTTCCAAGATTACATCTACTCATGATGCTGCTGTAGTGAGCAAATCCTATCTTAAGATAATATCTACTGTACTTATTATGTCATGGCGCCTATCCTTCCCCAAGTTGTGAAATTTCTGATCATCCACCTGCCTGAATAGTCAATATCGATGCCATGCATCACACACCTACTCCTACCTAGTTAGAGTAAGGACAGAGGCGAGAGACCAAAAGTTGTACAGAGTTCCCTTCCAATAGATAGATAATTAAGCAATTATTAAACACAGCCACTAAACTAAGGAGATCAATCTTTGGACCATATTTGTGTCACAATCTCTACCCAGAAGAAGAATCGCACGTGATTATGTAGTTTATAAGCAGGACCGGGAGAATAAACGAATCGGATACCAAAACCACCTAGAAAGCTTAATTAAGGATATGTAGTTCATAATGCAATCTCTCAATGTTTATTTAAGGATATGTTTCTACAATTTATTGTTGTTCAGTCAACCTAAATTAAGCTTGGAAAAGTATGCTGGTAATCAAGCAGATTGTACCTCCTACATTCAACATGATAGCACAGGAGCATCTCCCAGAACTGAACTTAATGAACAGATGATTGTAGATTGAATGCAGAACCAGGATGTCACCACTTACAAAATATTTACCCTAAAAAACAACGGATGGTGAGATTGTTCTTGACTTCTATGAACTCTAACACTCGAATTATCAATGGAAATAAAGCACACAAGTGGATAAAAAGGCCAAAGCTGGTGTGTTTTTTAGCCGAGCGACACGATCTGCACCTGATCAGGTCCTCGGACCTTTGGGTAGCTCTTGGTTGCTGTAAGTAAAACTATTTGATGCTCGGCTTCAACTTGTCTAAAGTTTCCTCACAAAGAAAAAGGGAAGTTAAGTCACTAACATGATCATTGTAAAGGTTCTTAACAAGTTCAGCTGTACTGATCATCAAAGAAATGGATGTTAGGATATAAGACATAGACAAACATGGATAACAATCTTTCTGGATATATCGCAGACTGCCGCTAACTGGTAACAAAGAAAAATCATTTGCTGAAATTGGTTCTACATTAACAGAATAAATCAGCAATTTAACTGATGTGCTTTAAAAAGATCAAAAGGGATGCAGAAGACAAAAATCACCAATTTCCATGGACAAATCACCAACTATACATAAGCTAAACATACTTGTATACTGATATATGGGATAAAACAAGGCGATGCTTCCTGTAATAGAGTTTAGGAGATGACCGGCAATGGCAAATAGCTTAATTTATGCATTCCCGACGCACACAAAAGTCCAAAAATCTTAGTGGAAATATATGTACAACTTTTCTGACGACATTCGGATTTCAAAGTATTACATGCACATAATTGCTCACAGAAGTGAACCGATATATATTAGCATAAATGATTGTACGCAAATTCAGGTGCTCACGTGGTGTCCTCTATGATCTATCCAGTCCGAACAGGGGCAATCGTACACGCACGGGATTTTGCGTACGCATATCTCCGCACGGCAAGATCTATCACACGTCGCCTACGCCGCCACCGGCCGCCGCATCGGTGGCGGCCTGTTCGAGCAGCCGTTCGCTATCCTCTCGACTGTGGCCGCCCCCCCCGGCCATCCTGCGGCAGCGCGGCCCGCGATGGTGGCGGCGAAGTTGGGCAGCCGCGCGCACACGCCGCCCCATTCCAGAGCGAACTCCGCCTCCAGCCGCAGCTCCTCCGCCTCGTGGATCTCCGACGTGGCCGGGGTATCAGGGTTCGCGAGGCGGCCGTCCCGAGGCATCGCGGCGTGGCACGCCTGGTGCGTTAGGAGGCGGGTGGGGAGGGAGTACAGAGGAGTGCAGACAGGTTTGAGACGACGGCGGTGGTGGTGGCCGGCGGAATGATAGTGGGAGCGGGAGAGGTCTCCGCTTCCCGCCTGAGATGGGGGCAGGAGGCGCCTACACGGGGCGATGCAGGCGACGTCCAACTTGATCCTGGAACTTGTGTATTGCTTCAATATGGTCCCGATACATAAAAATACGTGATTAATATGGTTCCTAAGGTTGAAACAACAGTCCTGACTCTACATGGAAATAATAAAAATAAAACAGGGCCTAGGCAGGTTTCGAACTCACGACCGACTGATCGAACATCCCGCGCGCTAGCCATCGCACTGAATGGTTTTTTCTGCTTTCTTGGCGGCTATACCCTTCATATATAAGTCGCGTTGTCCTTTCCACTGTACTGCGCACAGTTTTCATTTTCGAGTACGCGCGTGCTAGGGAATTAAGCTGGCTTTTTTGCGAAAAATAGTAGCGTTATTTCGAAAAATATAAGTACGTTGTCCTTTCCACGGCTGGCTTTTCTGCGCACTGTTTTAAGATGCAAATGCTTTCTACCCTAAAAAAGGCACATTGTTTCAAACAATAGTTTCTTTAATATTTCGTTTTACTCTTTCTTTTTTCTTGTCTTCCCTTTCTATTTATTTTAATTTGTAAAAATTAAAATTTGGGAAAATTTCAAATACTGGCCACAGTATACAAAAAAATATTAGAACTTTTCAAAAATGTTTCAATTTCCGAATTTTTGTTCATGCAATCAAAAAATAATGTTAATGTTTTCGATGAATTTTTGTTCTACAAGTCTTTTTTCATGTATTTATCTTTTTTTTATCTCTCACATGCAAGCACGAATATTGATTAAATTTTGCACAGTTATATTACTCTACTATACATGCATATACATAAATGTTTGGAACTTTTCAGGCAGTAAAATTTCTTGCTTTTTTTTAGGGTCTAAATATTTTGTTTACATAAAAATAACAGGCGCAATGTGTACTTTTTGTTTTAAAGCTCAGACCTAGTTGTCTTCAGTGTTTATTTTTTCGTGCTCATTTTTTGGCGGTCTCCTATTTGGCGTGAGCG
>NC_041385.1:52910648-52948292 GCF_002162155.2 Triticum dicoccoides
ACATACGTATTTTTTGAAACTGCGAATATTTTTTTATTTCATGAACATATTTTCAAATCAATAAACATTTCTCGAATTCAAAATTTGTTCACCAAACTGAAAAAATGTTCATCATAATTTTGAAGTTGAGAACATTTTCTAAATTCATGATTTTTTTTACAAATTCGTGTATCTTTGTAGAATTCAAGAACATTTTTTGAAATTGCGTAAATATTTTTTGGAAGTCGTCAGCAAGTTTTATTTTTGCACAGGCGAACATTTCTTGAAATTCGGGTATAAGTCTTGAAATTCGGAAACATTTTTTTGTTTGTGAGAAATATTTTTTTATTCATAAATATGTTTTTTGAATCAGTAAACAGTTTTTTAAGAAAATTGGAAATCTTCTCTTTTTTTATTCCCAAACATTGTTTTGAATATTTTAAAAAAAATATGGACGTTTTTTGTAGAAGCGAACTTTTATTTTTTAATCATGAACATTATTTGAATCGATGAACGATTTTTTAAAAAAACTCATGACATTTTATAAAGTCACGAAATTTTTAAAAGACAATGATATCCATATAATAAAGATTGCATCCCTATTTTATATACACCACAGACGTGGCCTGGTGGATAGCTCGCGCAGTTATGGGCCAGAGATTGCTGGTTCGAATCCCCACTCCGCCTGTTTTTCTTTTTATTTCTTGGCCCACATACAAATGGGCCCATCAGCTATAGAAATACGAGATACGTAGATAACATGTAGAGTGAGGACTGCTGTTTCAACCTTAGGGATACCGTATTGATCACGTATTTTCATGTACCAGGACCGTATTGAAGCAATACGCAAGTTCCAGGACCAAGTTGAACGTCGCCTGCAACTACAAGGACTATAGATGCAATTATCTCTGCAGGAGAGGCACCGGGAGGGTGATAGGGGCGGGCCGGTGGAGGCGTCGAAAGAGGGACAGAGAGAGTTCGTGCGATGGCAGCGGTTAATCCCATCCCATTACTAGATCGTAGGAAGAAACCGGAAAAATTCATTTTAAACCCTGAACTCGTAGAGGTTCAGCGATTCAAACCCACAAGTTCAAATCTCTGTTGTTTGCACCCTAAACTATGCAATCTCTTTAAATCGAACCCTCGGGTCGTTTGCCGAACCGAGATTGCAAAGGATGACCGGAATTTTTTATTTTTTGAGACAACGGCCGGGATTGATTGTTGGGGAAAAGCTACGCTGAAGGTCACGCGCAAATGGGCCGGCCCAATTCGCAGGCGCCTAACGAATCAAAAAAGGAGCTAACTCCCAACCGACCATGCATTATTCTACAAACTAAGTACGCCTTATATGCAGCACTATATTTTAAAGTACAAACCAAAAAAGCGGCCAATCAGTTGGTTTTCAACATTTCTTGGGAAAGCTGTGAATAAAATTTCTTTAAAATGCGACCGATGTTTGGAAATCATCAAAACAAATTTGAATATTCATTTTTAAAGCGTGAACGATTTTTTTAACGAAATTAGACGTGTACGATCGATGGCTCAGCAAACGCAAAAGAAAAAAGAGCAAAATTTATTAATTTGCGAGTAGGCGGTGAACAAATTTCAAAAACCTGAACAAGTTTTTTGAACTGTGAACAAATTTTTAAAAAGTGAATTTAGACGTGTACTTCTATGGCCCAGCAAACGCAAAAGAAAAAAGGGGCAAAATTTATTAATTTGTGACAAGGGAGACACGAACTCCAGACATGTACGTCGATGGTTGTTGCCATTCACCACTAGGCCATCTTAATTTAGTTGTGCACTATTAGGACAATAGAACTATTTTTTTTTTTTTTGAGGGAAAAGAGCAAAATTACATTACTCTTGAGCCAACATACAGTCGGCTGCTAGCACTGCTTTCAGGTCATCCGGGACAGTCGCCACCCATTGCATGTCGCCCATTCTCCTAGCTCTGGCCGCGAGGCAATCCGCCAAATTGTTCTGTTTACGGTTAGCATATATGACCTGAGATCCTTGGAAATTCTGCAGCTCCTTCTTGATGTCGTGTAGCACTGAGAAACAGGCTGATCGATTATCTGAATCAGGTTGTAATTCCTTCACCAGGAATAAACAGTCAGTCTCAGCGATGACAGGTCCTCTGTACAGCGTCGCCAATTTCTGCAGTCCATAGAGAAGAGCACGAGCCTCGGCTTCCTCCACAGAAGAGCAGCGATCAATTTCTTTGGACAGCGAGTGGAGAACAATTCCCCCGTGATCGCGAGCCACTGCGCCCACATGAGAAATCCCGTTGTCGGCAAAGAAAGAAGCATCAGTATTCAGTTTGATAGTTTCGCTGTCTGGGGGGTACCACTTCTTTGCAACACCCGAATCAGGTTCCTTGTCCTGTAACATCTGTACACCAGCGTCAGAGACAGGTCGTTCTTGCTCGGCCGAAACAAGAACTGTATGCTCCCTGCCTTGTTTATCCTTTGGTCCTGAAAAAACTTCCTGTTGTAGCTGATCAGTTCCTCCTCATATTGCTGCAGAAATTGTGACGATCTACTGATCAACTCCTTTCCCGTACTATGGATGCAATCATCTCGCAGGAACCAACACCTCCACAGCAGCAGAATAGTTTTAGTCCCCATCTCCGTATTGCAGGTTCCTAGGAGGATCTGAAGCCAGTCCTCCCCTGAGAACCTAAAGAGTGTCTCGCTAGGTAGATCCCAGACTTTCCGCATTTCGCTTCTTAAGGCCTTACTTTTCGTACAGGAAATTACCGCATGATATTCATCTTCCTCCCGGTTGCCACAGATATTGCAGGTGTTGTCAACTTCTAGAGTACGTTTCCATTTGTTTAATTTGGTCGGTAAGGTATTTGTAGCTATTCTCCACCCAAAAATCTTAATTTTTTCAGGGACCTTGGCTTTCCAGATGATATCCCAGATGCTACGGTCATCGCCTGAATTTGTGGAACTCGAAGCTGGCCTACTTTCCTGGATTTGGAGAGATGCCGCCAGTCTGTACGCACTCCGGACAGTGAAGGTGCCCGATTTCTCATAGTGCCACGCCACCGTGTCCTCCGCCTCAGATACTGGGATTTTGATATTGCAAATCACTTCGGCATCAAAACTAAAAAACAGTTGGTGGATCAACTCCGAGTTCCAACCGCTGCCGTCAGCATTCATCAATTGATTAACCCATCTTAATCTGGAATGCCGAATGAATTGAGCAGGTTTCAGTCCTTCCTTGCGCGGGATCCATTGATCCCGTTGAATGTTGACCTTCCTTCCATTACCAATCCTCGAGACAAGATCCGCCTTGAGAAGCTCAAGCCCATGTTCAATTCCCCGCCAAACCGGAGAGGCATTCGTTGCAAACACTGTATCCAATAGTTCACCATACGGGTAGTACTTGAATTTAAGAACTCTTGCGCACAAGCTATCCGGTCTTAGAATCAACCTCCAGGCTTGCCGTGCGAGCAGTGCTTGGTTGAAAAGCTTCATATCTTTAAAACCGATGCAACCTCCTCTTTTTGGCTTTATCATGCGCTCCCAGGACATCCAATGAACTTTCCTGTGGCCATTTTCATCGCCCCACCAGAAGTCTCGTATCAGTTTCTCGTATCTCTTGCAGAAACCCTGGGTCATTTTGAAGACCCCCAT
Organism: Triticum dicoccoides; assembly: GCF_002162155.2. Taxonomy (NCBI): domain Eukaryota; kingdom Viridiplantae; phylum Streptophyta; class Magnoliopsida; order Poales; family Poaceae; genus Triticum; species Triticum dicoccoides. Next base: position 52,914,275 of record NC_041385.1, read on the forward strand.
GCAGTAAGTTGGGAGAGCTTGTAGGACTGACTTAACAAGAACCTCTTTCGACGCATGAGACATAAATCTTTCAGACCAATCTGAGAACCTCTTGATGAATCTCTCCATGATAGGTTGGAACATGGAATCTTTCATTCGTCCTTCTGGCGTGGGGAGTCCTAAATACTTGCTTTCAAAGGTGGAGGCCATGATATCAAGCACCATTTTGACATCTTGTTGGACCTCCACTGGGCATAGCTCACTGAAAAATAAAGAACACTTGCTGAAACTGAGAAGTTGTCCCGATCCCTTTTGGAAATCAATTAGGACTTGTTTCACCCTCTCGGCCTCTTCAACTGAAGCTTTGAAAAAGAGAAGGCTGTCATCGGCGAATAGTAGATTTGAAATCCCAGGGCAACCCCTAGCAATTTTAATGGGAGTTATATTTCCAGATCGAATCTCTTTATCCAACAGACAGGTGTGTCCCTCCGCAACGAAGAGGAAAAGGTAAGGGCTTAGCGGGTCACCCTGCCGAAGTCCTCTGGAGGGGGCGAATGTGTTAAGGAGCTCACCATTGTATTTAACAGAATACCTCACAGATTTCACACAGCACATCACCCAATCCACCCATTTGCGATTGAAACCAAGCTTCAACAGGGCCTCTTCCAAGAAGCCCCAGTCTACTCTATCGTACGCTTTCGCCAAATCCAACTTCAAAGCACAATGGGTGTTAGCAGCCTTTTTGCTATGTTGAATCTTATGGAAACACTCAAATGCAATTGTAGCGTTGTCCGTAATCAAACGGCCTGGATGAAGGCGCTTTGTGTCTCTGAAATAAGATCATCCAAAATGGGTCTCAGGCGGTTTACCATGCATTTCGAGATAACCATGTAGACCACATTACACAGGCTTATTGGACGGAAATCTTTCAAGTCCTCTGGGTTGTTTTTCTTGGGTATAAGCACAATGACTGTATCATTGATTCCCTCCGGCATGACGCCCTCCCTGAAAAAATTTAGAACCGCATTCACCACGTCCTTCTTGACCGTACTCCAATTCCTTTGAAAAACCCTGGCTGGGAAACCGTCAGGGCCAGGCGCTTTGAGTGGTCCAATTTGAAACAGCGCATCGCTAACTTCCTTTTCTGAGAATTCCTTGAGCAGCGATGAGTTCATACCATTTGTCACTCTTTCGGTAAGACAGTTGACCATTTGTTTAGCTCACAGTTATGAAAAATATCCATAGCAAATTGAAAATGTTTACGAAAGTGAAAAGGAGTTCATGAATTTTGTAAAAGGTTCATCGTTTTGAAAAGAAGTTCACGTATTTTCAAATGAAATGTCCAGTGATTTGGGGAAAAATCACGGAATTTGGAAAAAATGAAAAGTTCAAAAAGAGTTCGTGGATTGGAAAAAAATTACGGATTCAAAAAGGTCCACATGTTTTGTAAAAAGGTTCGTGCATTTTTTAGCAGTGCAACAGAAACAAAAGGTCAAATCGGCTGGCCTAGCGCGGATGACCGGTATGCACCATTGTCAACAAATGGGCCGGCCCACCAACGAATCACGGTTGACATTTGCCACGTCAGAAAATTTATGCCTCAAACGATGTCAGGGTTTGATTTAGACCGGGATTACATATTTCAGGGTGCAAACGACAGGGATTTAGACTTGAGGGTTTGATTCGCCAAACCTCTACAAGTTCAGGGGTCAAAATGGACTTTTTTCGGAAGAAACAGAGGCTTCTCAGGGCGTCATGATTTTCAGCCATTGGATTAGGTGTCCAAAGAAATCCCGGTCGTCGGATTTTTTGATGGAACGATCCTGGCCGTTGGATCAAGTCTGATGTGACAATCAATGAATAGTGCCCATCGTCTTCCACCCGTTCTACCGTCCTAAATCTCAAAGACATGCGGGGTCCAGGCCGGATGGACCCCTTCTGTCACGGACTGTGGCCGTGGGTGTGGCCTTCCAAGTTAGAGAAACCGTGTCATCGCCTGTGATTTTGGTCTCCCGCTGAGGGCATCATTGGAACTTCGCAGATTAGTATATAATGCCAGCGCCCCAGGTTTACTCCTCTCCACCGCCGCGCGTCCAATATCTGCGGTTGAGCTCGTCAGTCGGTTGCTCAATTCGCGGCATTTGTCTGAAGCTGCACACTGGACCAATAGCGAATTCAAAGGGATTTGACCTGTTCGTTTTACCTAAACCTAAGGCTGACACAATTGCAGGTGGGCATGGATAGGTGGCATGCCGGCGGGAGAGAACCACTTGAGGGGTCACTTGAAGGGCATGTCGTAGTGGTTGCCAAACACTGTGGACCACAGGATGCCCCTGCAAAGAAGAAGAGGGATCCTAATGCCAAGAAGGTGAGGTTCAGATATTACTGTCCTAATGCCAAGAAGGTGAGGTTCAGATATTACTGTTCTGAATAGCCATGGTTGTTCTATTTTTTGACTAACGTGATAGTGTGATGTGTGCTGGTGGTTGCAACCACAGGACTGGAATGACCAGCAGTACATTCCTGGCCCTGGGGACAAGAAGCCAGAGGTAGCCTTACATTTTTCTGCTACAAAATCTATATGATGATGATCATCTTACTTTTAGTATGAGTCTTGATGTCATAAAACTGAGCAAAGCCAGAGTGAACATCAGATTATCTATTAGTGTTTTACAAAGCTCTAAATTAAATTAAGATGGCAAACTAAGAATCCAAACTACAAGGGCAAATGGAAAGCTCCTTTGATCGATAACCTTGGTAACCTCAGCTTACCCACCGTTGTGCATTCAGACTTATTTACTGTCCACTTATCTTTTCTTATAAGAAGCTATCTATTTTTATCACTTCCTATATATATTTATGGGGTATACTACCTTTTGTTATGCTTCGTGAGGTACAACATAAGCACTTTGACCCTTGGCTCCTATTATGTACTGCCACTGGTTGTTATTCATAATGTGTTGTGTGCATCATGGTTTACTACTTGAAAATGCATGCTTGGTAGCCTCATTCTCTTGATTAACTACAGATTTCTTCTCTCCCTTTTTTGTATTCAATGAAGGAATGTATATAATTTATTGGTCCTTGACGGTGAGATATTTGAAGCTCGACGCTTGTGTGCACTAGAATGGAACTTCTCATGGCTTTCTATGTAAATCTCGACCCATGTTTTATCAATAAATTGTCATCAATTCTAATTGCACCTTCTACAAGCTGATGCAGCTATTGTCAAGAACATTGTCAGTTCAGTGTTGTCATCATGCAAGCAATGGGCTCATTTGCATGTTGTTTGTCCTACTAAAATTAACATTTTAAGGTCGTTTACTTCCATTGTTGCATGAAATGTTTCTGAATTGATGTGCCTCATTGGATGCAAAAAAATATTGGTGGCATATGATGAACCTATAGTTTCCAAGTTTCCGTAATGAACTTGATTTCTATTCACACACATAAGCCTATGCATGTTATCTTAATTACGCGACTGATCCTATTGAGAACAATTCATTTCTTCGCCTTTTTGGAGAATGCTACCAATAATGTTTTATTTGAACTTTTCTCGTTAGCATATGTGAATGTGAATAAATGATAAGTGTAATTAAGTGCTTTCAAGTTGTTAATGACTCTTTTCTATACCAGTTGTTTGTTCCCTGATATTTAGTCTGTACTCTGTAGTGTTGCTTTGTACTAAACCCTGAAATTGGCTCCTATGCTTTCAAGAAGTTAACATACTCCCTCCGTTTGAAAAAACTTGTCCGAGCTCCTGTGCTTTCAAATTGGCTCCTGTGTTATCCGCTAACCAACCTACATTTATGTGGGGAAATTTTCGTGTCGGTGGTTGCATGTACTATATTGATGCTACGATATCACATGGTGGCGCTTCTTTTTTCTAGGTGGTGGAAGGGTGCGCCGGATTGATATGTTTTTATAGGTTGGTTGCGGTTGATTAATTTGAAAAATAGATGGCCTAGTCAAAATCTTACACCAAATCAAAATTGAATACCTCAATTGAATGAAAGAGCTTCAAAATTTGGGAACATAGTGAATTAAAATAATTGAATGGGAGAGCTTGAGTAATTGTTGACCCGGTCAAAATTGGACCCAATTCTAAATGGAACACCTCAATTAATTGTGAGGCCTTAAAAATTAGAAAGCATAGTGTGTAGTATAAAAGAATTGAATAATGGAGCTTTGAGAAATTGTTGACTCGGTTAAAATCTGGTGACCCAATCCTATTGGCCATTGCCTGGTAGTCAAATAAATGGAGGTGGGCTTCGGTTGATGTCAAAGAACAATTCCACAAAGTACATTAGTGTAATGGTTAGAGAGGGGCATAGGCATCTTATGTTTTATCTTGAGCATCTAGATAATATTAGTGGAGTATGGGACGATGTTGTGGAAAATCATGCGACACACTTGTTGTTATTAGTCCTATGAAAATGCATAACAAATGAGGAGCAGAATAGTGGTGCATATTAGAGCATATATAGGTCCACACCATAGCATTATGGCATGCAGTTTTGCATATGTAGAAGGGACTAGCAAAGTCAGAAGTAGAAGCTGATCAAGTGTGGATCTTGTTCAAGATGATTTAGAGGAGGGGAATGATGAGGATTTCTCTGTCTCTAACTATGAGATAGAATAGTGGATAGTGATTGTGACTTGGAGGAAGGTAATGATTATTTAGTGAATAAAAATAGTCAAATGGGTGAGAGAAGAAAGGCAAAGGAAAAGGAAAGCACCTTAAGGGGCATGACAATTATTTTAAAGATTAAAGACTTGAGATTTCAGATTCAGGTGATGAAGATACAAAATTAAATGCCAAATATTTAACAGATGCAACTATGAATGAACGCAAGTTCCATGTGGGCCAAGTCTTCTCATCTATTGACTAGCTGAGAAAATCAATCAAGGAGTAAAATTGATAGTAGAGGTTAAACATCACATTTTCCTAGAATGACAAAATAAGGATTGGAGTTACGTGTGATGTTGGATGCCCATGTACTTGTATGCATATTACAACAACCAGACAGTCATTTGTGATCAAGATATTCGAAGATGAGCACACTTACATTGCAGCAAGAAGTGGCAAGTTATATTTTTTTACCGCGAGATACATAGCTCATAAGTACGTTGAGAAGCAGAGAGCAAATGATAAGATCAAATTGAAGGGTTTTGGAGAACTAGTGCAGACAAATTGGAACATGAAAATCAAGGGGGCGAAGCTTGGCAAAGCAACAAAAATTGCATTCAAGGTAATATACAGATATGAAATAGCACAATACAATCTGTTATGGGACCAAGAACATGAGTTGAGGAGATCCAACCCAGGTAGTACTTTTTTCTTGAACTTGCCGATGGTGTAGAGTTCCAGAAATGTTATTTTCATTTGATGCATGCAAGAAGTGTTCTCTTTCTGCTTGTAGGCTTATTATCTGCTTCAATTGTTGCCATTTAAAAACTCAATTTAATGTTGAGCAAAAAATCATTATAGATATTTTGTGTATTATAGATTTTTTTTCTATTTACTGTATTCATAATTGTTCCTTTTTGTTTGCTAATATATGCATAACTATCACTAAAATAAATAACCAAGCATTCGAGAAACCTCTTCACTTACTCTCTGTGATGGTATTTAAGAAAACTAAAAAAAACCAGAGCACATGCATACATTTGCATTCAACTAATAGCCAAATTGTTCTATCATGTCATGTGTTTTGATTTCTTAAGTGTAATACAGAGCAAATTGATTCCAAATATTTTTATATGTCATGTCTCCAAAAAAATTGAAACAAACATCGCATACATTGCAATATATATGCCTTAAAATAGTGTTATTGTACTTTGTACCATCAGTGTTAATATTATAGCAATAAAATCATTGGATTTTAATATTTAACTTCATTATCATGTATTTAATTTTGTTTAATGTAACACTAAATAATCAATATCTTGTGATAGGGACTAACATAACTATAAGGAAGTACAAAAAATTAGTATAAATAAATGGAAATTATGGAAGGATGGTATGATGGAGTCAATGGAATAATCGTAAACTTCGAATAAAAAATTTATATAATCTTTTTGAATGATAATAATGTATATTCATAAAGAAAAATAAGTACACAATAAGGAGGCACCAAAAGAGCAGTGTGATAGGTATACCTCAGACAAGGCGACGAGGGCGGCGCAGAAGGTGGGTTCATCTGCGTCAATAGACAATGTTGATGCATAGAAGAGTCAAACAACATAATATATCCTCATGCATCTGGGAAGCACGCAGCATGGAGGCAACGACGTTGAAGTATTTCGACGCCACTTCCCAGAGGTTTTTGAAGGTCGTACCGAAGAAGAAATCTGTTCCTGCTTATCATGCTTCTACTTGCTACATCTGTAGGGTTGCATCATCATACCTTACGGTGATCATCAGATCTCAAGGCTGACTCAAGCTGGCTGTTGATGATGCGGATAAGATCTGAGTCATCACCGCTGGAGGCGCCACTGGAGTTGGTTGACGGGTAATCATCAGACAGGGCGACGAGGGCGGCGTGGAAGGCAGCTTTCAGCTGCACCAATGGCTGACGCTGACGCGCGGAAATGGCAAAGCGCAGAATCGCCCGACGTCTCATAGGCACGCAGCATGGAGGCGGCGGCGTCGAGGTAGCTGGACCCCGCTTTCCGGAGGTTGTTGGAGGTCGCGCCGCGGAGCATGCTCGATGCCCGCAGCACTGACAACGAACACTCGATCAGGTCAGACGTAGCGACGTGGACGTTGAGGTTGATCCCTTCCTGTGTTCCATCATCACAAAATGTTCCAGCTCCAGATCACAGGGCTTTGAGTTGGAACGCGGGCGGATTTTTTTGCCCTCATGCTAATAAATCACACATAATTTATTTTTTCCTTTTTTGCTACATCAAATCATCCACCGAATTCATTTCGATTTCACAAATTAAAAGCAACACAAACACACAGTCTATCTCTTCTTTTCTTTTTCCCACAACAAAACCATCCAGCTTAAACTGGCCAGGGGAGCAAACTCTGTTCCATCATCTAACAACAGTCATTACCGGATATATTTAAGCATAAAAGTGGAAGTAACACCGCTTGTATTAAGCTTAGGAACTTAGGAAGTCTTGTTTCATTGCTGGTAACCACCTTTCTACAGGATTTTCACCGGCCAGCTCCAAAACACAAATGAAACTCACTCTGCCTAGCTGCTGATTCAGGACTACAAATACACTTCATACTACTGGTTTCACAGGGTTCTCAGTTCTTACTGCTCTTGCTACGCGTGATAGAAGGCTACGCTACCAAAATTTGCTGTCGAGTCACGCAGCAAGGCCATCTGTTCAACCTCACTACTGGACCAGACCCTTGAGCTTGGTCATCCACCGGACGTACTCCTTGGTCTGCTTGGTGATCATGTAGTCGTGCATGAAGTTGGTTGTCGTCAGCATCACACCTCGCACCTCCAGGAACTTGAACAGGCCCTTCTGCACGTTTGGAGGAAGCTCGCTGCAGTAGGAAAACAAGAGGGAAGAGCCATCAGCAATGGGCAGTCATAAGATGCCGTGCCATGGTGCGAAAAAGAGCAGGATGTGAAGCAGCATTCTTACGTGAATTCAGGGCCTTCAAAGGGGAACTTCTCTGCATCAGGCTCTGTTTTCTCTGCTATCATCATGTCGTCAATGGTGATCTCCTCGCGGAAGGCTGTGCAGGTGAACTCGAGGTTCGGGCCAGATCCCTTGGAGACTATCACCTTCATAGCAAGGCTGCTATCTTCGCCGCCCTCATCTTCATCGTCTTCGTCCTTGGCAGCCGCCTCCTCATCGGCCTCGTCATCTTCATCAAACTCAGGATCCCCTTCCATATTAGGCATGCTGACAATGACCTCAATCTTCTCATCCTTGTAGTCCCTTTTCAGAATAACCACGCTCATCCCATCTTCATCGACCATTTCAAAGGGAAAGTCTTCTGGAGTAGGTTCCTGTCAAAAGAGTGACAAATGAATTGAGCTAAACAGCCTAGATATTTGCAAGAGCAAGAACTGAAGTTAATTGTATGCCTACGCTTTACAGAAAGTAGCATGTATACAGTCGTTTCAGGATTTTCAGGCAAAAGTAATGAATCTAAATGCCAGTTTTCATATTGCTGTCCCGCCATGTGAAACCAAAGTAATTGAAATTTGAAACCAAACCCTCAAAACTCAACCACCGGACTCCCTCATTCAAATACATACTCTGTAAAATCATAAGAATGATCGGTGAACTGATATCAGCTGAATGGTCAAAGCTGCTCAGAGAAACAGCAGCCCAAATGTTCAGATTCGTTTTTAGCACAGTACCGTCAGAAGCAACATAAAACCAAGCTAAACTGTAATATATAAACGGATGGTTGCGCACCTTACATGCTGGCAAGTTTCATTGATGAATATGCATAAGAATCAACACAAAACCGAGCTAAATCATAATACATATGTGACTTGCATGCAAAGAAACACTGGCAGTCTGACTAACTGTGACATGCTTACTTAATCATATCTATTATGCATGGCAAATAAGCAATAAAAATGAATTGATGTCAAAAAAAGCAGTAAAGCTGAAAACTCTCGACACTGGCAATATAGTGGTAAATTAGCAACGCACGGTCCTACCAAAAAAAATACTAGTAAACACCTTCAGCCAGTCATCCACGCAAGGTATCACCACAATTCCAAGAAAAATATCAGTAGAAACGTCTCTCTGATAACAAATCTCCCTCTCAATCAAGCAGGTAAATGTCAGACGGACCAATACTCAGTAGAAGCCCAAGTATCCGCAAGACCAAAATTTGACGCTAAGTAGCTAGCAAGTAAAATTTTATGGCCAAATGTTCCGCCTTGCAGAAAGTAGTATATACCACAGTCATTTCAGGATTTTCAAACAATAACTGATGACCCTAAATTTCAGCTCGAATATTGCTCTCACACGAATTAGTTCAAAATTTGAAACAAAACCCTCAATATTTACCATCAATCACACTCATTTAAATACATACTCCATAAAATCATTAGAATGATCAGCAAACCAACATTGGCTGAATAGTCGCATGTGCTCAGAGAAATAGCAGTTGAAATATTCAGACTTGTTTCTAGCACAGCACTGCAAACTGACACCAGCTAAATGGTCGCATCTGCTCAGAGAAATAGCAGTTCAAATACTCAGACATGTTTTTACCACAACACTATAAACCAAGCTAATCCGTAATCCATAAACCATAAGAGGATGGTGGCACAACTTACATGCTGGCAATGCATAATTGAATGTACATTAGAACACAGGAAAGCAAGCTAAATTACAGTGGATACCAAAAGAAGCACCATCATGCTTAACTGACCATCAGTAATTCACTCTTACAGACGGGCAGCTCCTGGTATACCGTCAATGTGGTGGCAAATTGGCAACGCATGGTCCATTCCTACTGAACAACTACCGGTAAAACATCTATCATCCAGAGTCATCATCCACGCAAGGTACCACCGTAACTCCGAACAAAATTCCAGTACAGGCTTTCTCTCCTACCCCATGAAAAATCCCTCTCTAATCCCGGCAAGGATTCCTCTGCCGCGCAGCAATAAATCGACCGTACAACGCGGCCGCTTAAAGCAGGGACCGTCCCGTGTCAGTGTCTCGCACTCCCCCTCACCTGCCCGTCGGTGGCGAGGTACTGCTCGGCCTCCCGGATCTCGAGGTCGATGGCGGCGGGGAGGCCCCCGGTGCCGGCGCCCTTCTTGTTCCTCTTCTTGACCTTGCTCTCCATCATGACCGGCGCGGAGTTGGCTGACCCCTGCGCCGCTGCCGCGCGCAGTGGAGCCGCGAGCGCGCGCCGGGCCGGGGCCGCCCACGCTCCCACGAGCCCGCCGCGGGAGGCGGGAGGGGCGGAGCAGAGGAGTGCTGTGGTGGTGGAGGAGGCGGAGACGAAGGAGGCCATGGCGGAGGGAGGGGGAGAAGGGAATGGGGGAGGGGATAAGGTGAGGAGGGGTTTTGGGTTTGGATTAAGACGACGAGGAGGCGAGAGAGAGGTGCGCCGCCGTTGGTCCGGGTGTGTGTGGCCCGCACGCCAGTGACAGCAGAAGCTTGCTTTTTTACTTTTTTTTTCTAGGAGGGAAATGCACAGTAGGTCCTTGAACTATATTTCAAGGATGTCAGATAGGTCATCAAAATATGAAAATCACCATTCAGATCCTCAGAGTGTAGTAAGTGTGTCATGCTAGGTAAAGTATAGGTCCTTGGACTATTTTGATATTGAATTGATTCTGGATATGGATGAAACACTTATTACACTTTTAAGGAGATAAATGATGATTCCAGAACCTACGTAACACCCCTGAAATACTTTAGAGACCCACAATGCAGTTCACTCGTTTCTTAATATGAAATGTAATTATAACTGGATAAGTACCGGCCTACGTTCGAGTGAGTACGCAAAGGCAGTAGGAGGTGGCCAGTGGTTGCATGTAAAAACAAGTTGGCAGGTGTTACGCGACATGAGACATGTGAAATTTTGGAGCCTACGCGCGAGAAAAGATAAGCACGATGACTCATCCGCTCCACTAAAGCTCGGGTTACTTTTGTTTCTGAAATTAAATCCCCGAAGGTTCGTTCTTGTGGTCTTGTTAATAGGTTTGATGTTACTAACAATATCGCGGTGCCTTCTAGAGGGTCTTCGGGAGGGCTTTGGCTGATGTGGAATGATGAGCTTAAAGTTTTTGTGTATAGTGCTTCTTCCACTCTATCCTGGCGAATGTAGTCCATGTAGCTTTTGGTGTTCAGTTTTGTTTAATATGTATATATGGTGATCCTTATCATCGACAAACTAGTGCTATATGGAATGAGGTTGCCAATTTTGTCTATGATAACTTGGGTAAACATATGATCTATATGGGTGACCTGAATGATATCATGCATGATGTTGATATATATAATGGTAGTGTGAATTACTATCGTATGTTTGCTTTCCGTTTCCTGATAAAAAAATTATGGTTTCTTTGATATTGGTTACAGTGGGCCTGCTTATACTTGGCGCAATAGGCAGCACACAACCAATCCCATTTATCAACGCTTAGATCGATGCCTAGTCAATGTTGATTGGTGTGCTTGCTATCCTAATTCCAAAGTGCTAAATTTGCCCAGACCATGCTCCCATTCTTATTTCCACTTATGGTAATTTTTCTATACCTAGGCAAACTTTCAAATTTGAAACTTGGTGGCTGCTTGAGAAAGATTTCAGTGCATTTCCTAAAAATGCCTGGGATAGTGCTAGGACTTCTTATTTTTCTGCAAAATCTTCTTCCCTTGCAGCATCTTTGAACATGTGGTGCAAAAAGAAAAAACATATTCAACAAGAATTGCAGGAGGTGGGGAGAAAAATCAATAACATTCAAATGCTTTCTTTTCATCAGCAAGATCACTCTTTAGAAAATGCTTTGATTCTCAGGTATGAACAAATCTTACTAAGCTCAATCAATTCTACAAGCAAATAAGCAAAAAAATAGTTGGGCAAAGGATGGGGATAGAAAACTAGGTTTTTTCACCAAGATGTTATTAAGAGAAGAAAGAGAAATGTTATATGTTCCATTAAAGATGAGAATGATATAGTTCATTCCAAGCCTGGTCTCATTGCCAACACTTCTATGAATTATTTCAGATTCATTTTCTCTTCTACTAATACGAATGTTGGCAGGCCTTTCCTTGGCACTCAACCATTGGCTAATTCTGAGGATCCCACTTATTCCATTCCAGACAAGCATGAAATTTTGCAGATTCTTAAGGGAATGAAGCTAAATGCCTCGCCTGGTCCTGATGGATTCGATGTGGAGTTTTACCTTGCTACCTGGTATTAGATTGGAGAAGAAGTCACTCAATTGTTGGTCAACTTCTACAAAATAGGTATTTTACCACCTCATATTAGTGATACTAATATAGCTCTCATTCCTAGAAAGTTCCCACTAACTATAGACCTATTAGCCTTTGTAATGTAGTGTACAGAATTATTTCTAAGTCTTTGGCTCAAACCCAGCTTACCTGATTATATCGATCCGGTTCAACAAACTTTCATTGAAGGTAGAAGAATCAGTGATAACATTATTATTGCTTAAGAGATAACTCAAACTTTGCGCCCAAATCATGGAAACATCATGCTTTCATGCTTAAGATTGACCTAGCTAAAGCTTTTGATCGTCTAGAATGGAATTTCATCGTTTCTGCGCTTGCACGTAAAGGGTTGCATGGCCATTACAAAAATTTGATTTATGCTTGCATCTCCACATCGACTTTCTCTGTCATCATTGATGGCCAGCCTTCTCATAAATTCGAGAGTCAGAGAGGGATTCGTCAAGGCTGCCCTTTGTCACCATACTTGTTTGTCCTTGCTATTAATGATTTGTCTCTTGCCCTTAATGATGCTTTGTCTGCTAATCATCTTTAGGGTATAGTGCTTGGTCCAAATTGCCGTCGTATTCACTCTCTTCTCTTTGTAGACGATCTTTTGGTTTGTGGACATGCCACTTCTCAAGAAGCTTACTCTATGGCTCAAATCATTCACCATGTTTGTGCCCTTTCAGGTCAAACCCCAAATTGGTCGAAATCTGCTATTCTTTTTAGTGCGCATGTTAATCAAGTTGCTATTGCTGCATTAAAAACATTTTCCCTGTTCCCACTATGGATAGAAATTTCACTCACTTGGGCCACCCTCTCATTCTTCCTGCCATAAATAGAGTTGTTGCTTATAACTTTCTTCTTGATAAACTTTTGGCAAAGCTTCTTGTTTATAAGGCTAATGTGCTTTCTCATGCAGTTACACTTGAGCTCATCAGATCAATTTTTTCTGCCATTCCCGTGTACTATATGTCTAATATTTTAATCACCAAAAAGTTTATTGCTAAGCTCACTACCATCATTAGGAATTTTTGGTGGACAGGAATCAGGGAAAACAATTCTAATAGAAGTATTTGTCTAAGAGCTTGGAAGGATATTTGCAATTCCAAACAAGAAGGTGGATTAGGTATAAGGAACCCTAAAGCCATTAATGAAGGTCTAATTCTAGTTGCTGCTTGGAGACTTGCTAATTCACGTGCTTCTCATTTATATCTCATTCTCAAATCTAAATACTTTGTGGATGCTTCTATCTAGACTGACTCTCAAAATTTTCCCAAATCTGCCTTTTGGTCATCCATTCTCAAAATGCTTCGTAAACTCAAAGGCCATTCTTTTTACCAAATTACCCATGGAAATATCTCTCTCTGGAGTACTCCTTAATGTAGTTCCAGGGCTTCTATTTATGATCAACACATTGTCCAGCCACCTAGATTTAGTTATCCTGCTCTAGTGAAGGATCTATCGCTCCCTGGCCAAAAAGCTTGGAAAAATGCTCTCATTCATAATCTCTTCCAACAACCCTTGGCTTCTTCGATTATTCTAACTCCTATTATTCATGATGATTGCCCGGATATTCTCAGTTGGGATCTTACTCCTAATGGAATATGTAATTAAAAATCTACTTCTGAGTTGTAGGATATTCATAATCATCCAAGAAATGCTCCTGTTCAGATATCTTTGTAGGTTAAAGATCTTCTAAAGATAATTTGGAAGCAGAAACTTATGGTTCCTTGAGTCAAAACATTTGCTTGGATACTTCTTCATAAAGCTCCTCCCACATGTTTCAGGGCAAGTCATTTTTCTATGCATATATTTAAATTTTGTTGTCGATGCGGCGAAGAAGAAAATGAAATGCATCTCTTCTTTCTCTGTGATTTTGCTAGGGTAGCTTGGTTTTTTCATCCTTGGTACATTAAATCTGACATGCTTGTTCATAATCAGTCAAATATGCAGGATGTTATTCTTGCTATTCTCAATATGAATCATCCGCATGCATCCATATCCAACATTTTTACTTTTATGTGTTGCATTTGGAAAGCTAGGAATGACTATCTTTTTTCTAGGAAAAATCCACTCCCTCGTCATGTTCATACTGCTGTTGAAGCTTTGACTAACAAATCTTGTGATGTGTTGCATTACTCTAATCAGAACCAGGTTCAACATGCACGTACTTTGGAGGCAAATAATCAAATTCCTATGCAACGCTAAACGCTCAGATCTAACCTTATTTCAGGAGGAAATATTCACTCGGATGCGGCCTATAAATGTGCAAAAATTACATGTCTTCCTCATGGAACAAAGGCTGAGGTCTTTCAAGCCTCGACTGCGGTTACCAACTCGCCTCTTCAAGCTGAAGCTGTTGCCCTTCTACTTGCTGCTCATGTTACAAATCGCCTTCAGATAGCTCAGCCTACATTTCTCACAGATTGCCTCTCATTAGCCTCGGCTGCGGCAAACAGGAGCCTTAATAATGCCTCTACTCCTTGGAGCATTAGGAATAACTTGGCAGAGTTCTTCTCCTTCACCTCTCATCTCCAAGGTCATGTGTATCATATATCTAGAGAGATCAATGATATAGCTCATAATGTTGCTCATCAGGTACTTTGGTCTTCCATGGAACCTGGTATTAGCTACTTTGTTTTAGCTCATAGGAATTTATCTTGCCCTATAGTTTCTCTTCTCGCTGGTTCTAATTTTCAGGGCTATGTTCTTCATGTTGTTAGATGCTACTAAGCTGAAAATTGCAGGTCCTAAGATTTACTATGATATCTTGTGGAAGATCATTATGATTTCAGGAGAATCAAACTTGCAAGATACAGGGCTGAAAATTTTTGTTGGTTTTGGTGGTCACGATTTAAGGTCTTCACAGTGCTGGGCTTTTCTCTACTTCTGACTGAAACTGGAGCTCTCCGGATTATTTTGCAGGAAGGCATTATTAGCAGGATGACATGTTTCCCACAGATTATAACTGACCAGACAACATCTTGCACATATCTTCAGCTCCACCAAGCAGTATTTCTTCAGCTACACCAACCAGTATTTCTTCAACTATCTTCCATATATCCATATTTTTTTTCTTACAGTGTAACCCTCAATAGTGCTCATCAGGTTCTTACTAGCTATGTGGAACCTATCTTTAGTTCTTTCAAATAGGCTCATAGGCAATTAAGCTGCCTTCTTACAACATCCGTTCGATTGCCCAGGAGTTGTAATCTTTGAGGTAACATGTACATGAGCTTGGTTTGAAATAATTTGGCGCCTTGTGCGCCTCTCCTTTGTTTAAAAAAATAGTCCCTCGTCCCAAAATTCTTGTCTTAGATTTGTCTAAAGATGGATGTATCAAGTCACATTTTAGTATTAGATACATCCGTATCTAGACATTTTTAAGACAAGAATTTTGGGACGGAGGGAGTATATCATTGGGATAAGGAGACAACCTAAGACAGAAAAAAGACACCACGCACTGCGACGGCGCTTGTACCCTGCACCGAGCGTTCTAGGGTTTCTACTGCCTTCCGCCGGTGCCGCTAGTGGTCTACCTCGTCTTATGTGGTCTTAGAATCATGGAGGCGCGGTGGATCCCTGCTTTTTCCGGCAAGGGGGCTTTGTTTTTTAATGTTTTTTAAGTTTCATTAGGTTTGTGTCCTACTCAAATATGTGAGGCCGCAACGACTCTCTGTAGAAGGAATAAGATTCTCCCTGTCTAGCCCCCGTTCCAGTGGTGTCTCTAGCATCGTTGGAGGATGTGCGGAGGTTTTTCTCCGGCAGATCTTGTGGATTCGATCGGTGTTTGTCTTCGGTGGATCCATGTGGATATGATCTTCATTCACCGGTGTTTGTGTATTCACATGTTGGATCCTTTCGATCTACACTTCTCTTTATAGGCGACAGTTGTTGTTCTGGTGCACTGGTCCTATGGGCCTTAGCATGATGACTCCTCGATTGTCTACTACAACAATCGGTGTTTGTCTCGCACTCTCACTCACCTGCCAGTCGGTGGTGAGGTACTGCTCGGCCTCCTGAATCTCAAGGTCGATGGCGGCAGGGAGGCCCCCGGCGCCAGCACCCTTCTTGTTCCTCTTCTTGACCTTACTCTCCATCATGACCGGTGCGGATTTGATCGACCCCTGCGCTGCCGCCGCACGGAGCGGGTGCCGAGCCGGGGCCGCCCACACTCCCACGAGGCCACCGTGGGAGGCGGGAGGGGCAGATCAGAGGTGGACTGCGATGGTGGAGGATGTGGCAGAGGCGAACACAAAGGAGGCCATGGCGGTGCGAGTGGGGAGAAGAGGGAATGGGAGAGGGGATAAGGAGAGGGAGGGATTTTGGGTTTGGATTAATACAAGGAGGCGAGGGAGCGGTGCGCTGTTGTTGGGTGTGTGTGTGGCCCGCACGTCAGTGATAGCGGAAGCTTTGTCTTTTCTTAAACTTTTTTCCTAAGAGTGAAGTGCACAGTAGGTCCTTGAACTATTTCAAAGGTGTCACATAGGTCATCAAAATATGAAAATGCCATTCAGGTCCTCAGAGTATAGTAAGTCGGTCATGCTAGGCAAAGTATAGGTCTCGGACTACTTTGATATTGAACTGATTTTGGATGTGGATGAAACACTTATTACACTTTTAAGGAGCTAGAAGATGATTCAAGAACCTGCGTAACACCCCTGAAATAGTTCAGAGACCCACAATGCACTTCACTCGTTTCTTAGTATAAAATGTAATTATAACTGGATAAGTACCGGCCTACATTCGAGTGAGTACGCAAAGGCAGCAGGAGGTGGCCAGTGGTTGCATGTAAAAACAAGTTGGCAGGTGTACGCGACATGATACATGTGAAATTTCGAAGCCTGCACGCGAGAAAAGATAAGCATGATGACTCATCCGCTCTACTAATGCTCAGGTTACTTCTATTTCTGAAGTTAAATCCTTGAAGATTCGGTTTTCTGACCTTGCTAATAGGTTTGATGTTACTAACAATATTGTTGTTCCTTCTAAAGGGTCTTCGGGAGGGCTTTGGTTGATGTGGAATGATGAGCTTAAAGTTTTTGTGTATAGTGCTTCGTTCCACTCTATCCTGGCAAATGTAGTCCATGTAGCTTTTGGTGTTCATTTTTGTTTAATATGTATATATGGTGATCCTTATCATCGACAAACTAGTGCTATATGGAATGAGGTTGCCAATTTTGTCTATGATAACTTGGGTAAACATATGATCTGTATGGGTGACCTGAATGATATCATGCATGATGTTGATATATATAATGGTAGTGTGAATTACTATCGTATGTTTGCTTTCCGTTCCCTGATAAAAAAATTATGGTTTCTTTGATATTGGTTACAGTGGGCCTGCTTATACTTGGCGCAATAGGCAGCACACAACCAATCCCATTTATCAACGCTTAGATCGATGCCTAGTCAATGTTGATTGGTGTTCTTGCTATCCTAATTCCAAAGTGCTAAATTTGCCCATTATCCTTAGTGACCATGCTCCCATTCTTATTTCCACTTATGGTAATTTTTCTAAACCTAGGCAAACTTTCAAATTTGAAACTTGGTGGCTGCTTGAGAAAGATTTCAATGCATTTCCTAAAAATTCCTGGGATAGTGCTAGGACTTCTTCTTTTTCTGCAAAATCTTCTTCCCTTGCAGCATCTTTGAACATGTGGTGCAAAAAGAAAAAACATATTCAACAAGAATTGCAGGAGGTGGGGAGAAAAATCAATAACATTCAAATGCTTTCTTTTCATCGGCAAGATCACTCTTTTGAAAATGCTTTGATTCTCAGGTATGAACAAAATATTTCTAAGCTCAATCAATTCTACAAGCAAAGAAGCAAAAAAATAGTTGGGCAAAGGATGGGGATAGAAATACTAGGTTTTTTCAGCAAGCTGTTATTAAGAGAAGAAAGAGAAATATTATATGTTCCATTAAAGATGAGAATGATATAGTTCATTCCAAGCCTGGTCTCATTGCCAACACTTTTGTGAATTATTTCAGATTCATTTTCTCTTCCACTAACACGAATGTTGGCAGGCCTTTCCTTGGCACTCAACCATTGGCTAATTTTGAGGATCCCACTTATTCTATTCTAGACAAGCATGAAATTTTGCAGATTCTTAAGGAAATGAAGCTAAATGCCTCGCCTGGTCCTAATGGATTCAATGTGGAGTTTTACCTTGCTACCTTGTACTGGATTGGAGAAGAAGTCACTCAATTGGTGGTCGGCTTCTACAAAATAGGTATTTTACCACCTCATATTAGTGATACTAATATAGCTCTCATTACTAAAAAGTTGGTCCGTCAAGTTCCCACTAACTATAGACTATTAGCCTTGTAATGTAGTTTACAGAATTATTTCTAAGTCTTTGGCTCAAACCCTACTTACCTTATTATATCGATCTAGTTCAACAAGCTTTCATTGAAGGAAGAAGAATCAGTGATAACATTATTATTGCTTAAGTTATAACTCATACTTTGCGCTCAAATCATGGAAACATCATGCTTTCATGCTTAAGATTGACCTAGCTAAAGCTTTTGATCGTCTAGAATGGAATTTCATCATTTCTGTGCTTGCACGTAAAGAGTTGCATGGCCATTTCATAAATTTGATTTATGCTTGCATCTCCACACCGACTTTCTCTGTCATCATTGATGGCCAGCCTTCTCTTAAATTCGAGAGTCAGAGAGGGATTCGTCAAGGCTGCCCTTTGTCACCATACTTGTTTGTCCTTGCTATTAATGATTTGTCTCTTGCCCTTAATGATGCTTTGTCTGCTAATCATCTTTAGGGTATAGTGCTTGGTCCAAATTGCCCTCGTATTCACTCTCTTCTCTTTGTAGACGATCTTTTGGTTTGTGGACATGCCACTTCTCAAGAAGCTTACTCTATGGCTCAAATCATTCACCATTTTTGTGCCCTTTCAGGTCAAACCCCAAATTGGTCGAAATCTCCTATTCTTTTTAGTGCGCATGTTAATCAAGTTGCTATTGCTGCATTAAAAACATTTTCCCTGTTCCCACTATGGATAGAAATTTCACTCACTTGGGCCACCCTCTCATTCTTCCTGCCATAAATAGAGTTGTTGCTTATAACTTTCTTCTTGATAAATTTTTGGCAAAGCTTCTTGTTTATAAGGCTAATGTGCTTTCTCATGCAGTTACACTTGAGCTCATCAGATCAATTTTTTCTGCCATTCCCGTGTACTATATGTCTAATATTTTAATCACGAAAATTTTTATTGCTAAGCTCACTACCATCATTAGGAATTTTTGGTGGACAGGAATCAGGGAAAACAATTCTAATAGAAGTATTTGTCTAAGAGCTTGGAAGGATATTTGCAATTCCAAACAAGAAGGTGGATTAGGTATAAGGAACCCTAAAACCATTAATGAAGGTCTAATTCTTGTTCTGCTTGGAGACTTGCGAATTCACCTGCTTCTCATTTATATCTCATTCTCAAATCTAAATACTTTGTGGATGCTTCTATCTAGACTGACTCTCAAAATTTTCCCAAATCTGCCTTTTGGTCATCCATTCTCAAAATGATTCGTAAACTCAAAGGCCATTCTTTTTACCAAATTACCCATGGAAATATCTCTCTCTGGAGTACTCCTTAATGTAGTTCCTGGGCTTCTGTTTATGATCAACACATTGTCCAGCCACCTGGATTTAGGTATCCTGCTCTAGTGAAGGATCTATCGCTCCCTGGCCAAAAAGCTTGGAACAATGCTCTCATTCATAATCTCTTCCAACAACCCTTGGCTTCTTCGATTATTCAAACTCCTATTATTCATGATGATTGCCCGGATATTCTCAGTTGGGTTCTTACTCCTAATGGAATATGTAATTCAAAATCTACTTCTAAGTTGTAGGATATTCATAATCATGCAAGAAATGCTCCTGTTCAGATATCTTTCTAGGTTAAAGATCTTCTAAAGAAAATTTGGAAGCAGAAACTTATGGTTCCTTGAGTTAAAACATTTGCTTGGAGACTTCTTCGTAAAGCTATTCCCATAGGTTTGAGGGCAAGCCATTTTTCTATGCATATATCTAAATTTTGTTGTTGACGCGGCGAAGAAAAAAAATGAAATGCATCTCTTCTTTCTCTGTGATTTTGCTAGGGTAGCTTGGTTTTGTCATCCTTGGTACATTAAATCTGACATGCTTGTTCGTAATCAGTCCAATATGCAGAATGTTATTCTTGCTATTCTCAATATGAATCATCTGCATGCATCCATAACATTTTTACTTTTATGTGTTGCATTTGGAAAGCTAGGAATGACCGTCTTTTTTCTAGGAAAAATCCACTCCCTCGTCATGTTCATACTGCTGCTAAAGCTTTGACTAACCAATCTTGTGATGTGTTGCATTACTCTAATCAGAACCAGGTTCAACATGCACGTACTTTGGAGGCTAACAATCAATCTCCTATGCAACGGTAAACACTCAGACCTGACCTTATTTCAGGAGGAAATATTCACTCGGATGCGGCTTATAAATGTGCAAAAATTCCAGGTCTTCCTCAAGGAACAAAGGCTACTTGTGTTGGAGTCTTCCTTACTTTTATGCAGGATGAAAATGAGGTCTTTCAAGCCTCGATTGCGGTTACCAACTCACCTCTTCAAGCTGAAGTTGTTGCCCTTCTACTTGCTGCTCATGTTACAAATCGCCTTCAGATAGCTCAGCCAACATTTCTCACAAATTGCCTCTCATGAGCCTTGCTACGGTGAACAGGAGCCTTAATAATGCCTCTACTCCTTGGAGCATTAGGAATAACTTGGCAGAGTTCTTCTCCTTCACCTCTCATCTCCAAGGTCATGTGTATCATATATCTAGAGAGATCAATGATATAGCTCATAATGTTGCTCATCAGGTACTTTGGTCTTCCACGGAACCTGGTATTAGCTGCTTTGTTTTAGCTCACAGGAATTTATCTTGCCCTATAGTTTCTTTTCTCGCTGGTTCTAATTTTCAAGGCTGTGTTCTTCATGTTGTTAGATGCTACTAAGCTGAAAATTGCAGGTCCTAAGATTTACTATGATATCTTGTGGAAGATCATTATGATTTCAGGAGAATCAAACTTGCGAGATACATGGCTGAAAGTTTTTGTTGGTTTTGGTGGTCACGATTTAAGGTCTTCACGGTGCTGGGCTTTTCTCTACTTCTGACTGAAACTGGAGCTCTCCGGATTATTTTGCAAGAAGGCATTATTAGCAGGATGTCATGTTTCCCACAGATTATAACTGACCAGACAACATCTTGCACATATCTTCAGCTCCACCAAGCAGTATTTCTTCAGCTACACCAACCAGAATTTCTTCAACTATCTTCCATATATCCATATTTTTTTCTTACAGTGTAACCCTCAATAGTGCTCATCAGGTTCTTACTAGCTATGTGGAACCTATCTTTAGTTCTTTCAAATAGGCTCATAGGCAATTATGCTGCCTTCTAACAACATCCGTTCGATTGCCCAGGAGTTGTAATCTTTGAGGTAACATGTACATGAGCTTGGTTTGAAATAATTTGGCGCCTTGTGCACCTCTCCTTTGTTCAAAAAATACTCCCTCCGTCCCAAAATTCTTGTCTTAGATTTTTCTAAATACGGATGTATCAAGTCACATTTTTGTATTAGATACATCCGTATCTAGACAAATTTAAGACAAGAATTTTGGGATGGATGGAGATATCATTGGGATAAGGAGACAACCTGAGACGGAAAAAAGACACCACGCACTGCGACGACGCTTGTACCCTCCACCGAGCATGCTAGGGTTTCTACTGCCTTCCGTCGGTGCCGCTAATGTGGTCTTAGAATCATGGAAGTGCGGTGGATCCCGGCTTTTGCCGGCAAGGGGGCTTTGTTTTTTAATGTTTTTTTAAGTTTCATTAGGTTTGTGTCCTGCTCAAATATGTGAGGCGGCAACGGCTCTCTGTAGAGGGAATAAGATTCTCCATGTCTAGCCCCCATTCCGGTAGTGTCTCTAGCACCATCGGAGATGTGTGGAGGTTTGTCTCCGGCAGATCTCATGGATTCGATCGGTGTTTGTCTTCGGTGGATCCATGTGGATCCGATCTTCATTTTCCGGTGTTTGTGTATCTACACGTTGGATCCTTTCGATCTACACTTCGGTGGTTGTTGTTATGGTGCGCTGGTCCTATGTGCCTTAGCATGATGACTCTCCGATTGTATACTACAACAATCGGTGTTTGTCTCGTACTCTCACTCACCTGCGCATCGGTGGTTGATACGTCTCCATCGTATCTATAATTTTTGATTGTTTCATGCCAATATTATTCAACTTTCATATACTTTTGGCAACTATTTATACTATTTTTGGGACTAACCTATTGATCCAGTGCCCAGTGCCAGTTCGTGTTTGTTGCATCTTTTATGTTTCAGAGAAAACCAATATCAAACGGAGTCCAAACGGGATAAAAACGGACGGAGAATTATTTTGAAATATTTGTGATTTTTGGAAGGAAGAATCAACGCGAGACGGTGCCCGAGGGAGCTAGGAGATAGGGGGCGTGCTCTAGACTCTCCCGCCCCCCTGTGAGGCGGTTGACGCTCTTCTTTTGCCGCAAGAAAGCTAATTTTATGAGAAAGATCTGGGCTAAAGAATCACCCCAATCGGAGTTACGGATCTCCGGATATAAAAGAAATGGTGAAGGGGCAGAATCTGAGAACGCAGAACAGAGAGAGACAGAGAGACAGATTCAATCTCGGAGGGGCTCTCGCCCCTCCCAAGCCATGGGAACCAAGGACCAGAGGGAAAACCATTCTCCCATCTAGGGTGGAGGTGAACGAATAATTAGAAGAAGGGGGGCCCTCTCCCCCTTGCTTCTTGTGGCACCAGAACGTTGCCGGGGGCCATCATCGATCTTCACCAACACCTCCGCCATCTTCACCAACATATCCATCACCTTCCCCCTTCTATCTACAACGGTCCACTCTCCCACAACCCGTTGTACCTCTACTTGAACATGGTGCTTTATGCTTCATATTATTATCCAATGATGTGTTGCCATCCTATGATGTCTGGGTAGATTTTCGTTGTCCTATCAGTGATTGATGAATTGCTATGATTGGTTTGAGTTGCATGTTTTATTATTGGTGTTGTCCTATAGTGATCTCCATGTTGCGCAAGCGTGAGGCATTCCCACTGTAGGGTTTGCAATATGTACATGATTTGCTTATTGTGTGTGGCGTGAGTGACAGAAGCACAGACCCGAGTAAGTAGGTTGTTTGCGTATGGGATAAAGGGGACTTGATACTTTAATGCTATGGTTGGGTTTTACCTTAATGATCTTTAGTAGTTGCGGATGCTTGCTAGAGTTCCAATCATAAGTGCATATGATCCAAGAAGAGAAAGTATGTTAGCTTATGCCTCTCCCTCAAATAGAATTGCAATAGTGATTACCAGTCTAGTAACGTAGTCAATTGCTTAGGGACAATTCCACAACTCCTACCACCGCTTTTCCAGACTCGCTATATTTAATTTATTGCTTCTTTATCTAAACAGACCCTAGTTTATATTTACGTGTTCTTTATTATCTTGCAAACCTATCCTATCACACCTACAAAGTACTTCTAGTTTCGTACTTGTTCTAGGTAAAGCGAACACTAAGCGTGCGTAGAGTCGTACCAGTGGCAGATAAGGCTTGAGAGAGTATTTGTTCTACCTTTAGCTCCTTGTTGGGTTCGACACTCTTACTTATCGAAAGAGGCTACAATTATTCCGTATACTTGCGGGTTATCAAGACCTTTTTCCAGCGCCGTTGCCGGGGAGTCATAGCGTGGGGTGAATATTCTCGTGTGTGCTTGTTTGCTTTATCACTAAGTAATTTTTATTTGCTGTTCTAAGTTGTTCTCTATCTTTAGTTATGGATATGGAACACGAAATACCAAAAAAAATAGGTGTACTTGCTACTCATGGAGATGGGGAACCTCCTAAAACCCTCGATGCTCGTTATGAGAAAGAAATTATGTACTACTTTGATAATCCTGAGAAAACCCCATTCAGTTTTGTTATGGGAGACACCTTGGATCAACGTGAATACTTTAGGGATTATTGCTTGACACAAAAAGGGAAACTATTATGGGATCAAATTTCTATGTTGTATTGGTATGCTAGGCAACTATGCTTGAGATATGATTATACTTGTTGCTCTAGGATGAAGGCTCCACACCTTCCCTTTTCATGTGAATTCAATGATAATAAAACCTTGGCTTCTTATGCTAATGGTTTCTATGATTACTATGACGTGGAACAAATAGAAGAATTCGTTGCTTTTATGGGTGCTTATGAGATTGAATCTATGTTTAGAGAGTTTGAAGATTTTGATGATTCAGTTTACAGACCTGAAAATTTTGCTATTCTTAGATATTGCTATAAAAACTATGAGTACAATTACAATATTGATGCATTTATTGAGAAAGTCTCCACTGTCCAAGAAGAGACTAATATTTTGCAGGAGTCTATGGAAGAAGAAATTGATGAAACTGTGAGCTCATTGGATGAAAAAGATGATGAGGAGAGCGAAGAACAAAAGGAGGAAGAGCGGATTAGCTACCCGTGCCCACCTTCTAATTAGAGTAACTCTTCAACTCATACATTGTTTAATTCCCCTTCGTGCTTACCGAAGGATGATTGCTATGATGATTGTTATGATCCCGTTGATTCTCTTGAAATACCCCTTTTTGATGATGCTTGCTATGCTTGTGGCCAAGATGCCAATATGAATGTTGCTTATGGAGATGAACTTGCTATAGTTCCTTATGTTAAACATGAAATTGTTGCTATTGCACCCACACATGATCGTCCTATTATCTTTTTGAATTATCCCAACTACACTATATCGGAGAAGTTTGTGCTTACTAAGGATTATATTGATGGGTTGCCTTTTACCGTTGCACATGATGATTTTGATGAATATAATATGCATGTGCTTGCTGCTCCTACTTGCAATTATTATGAGAGAGGAACTACATCTCCGCCTTTTTATGTTTCCCATACGATGAAATTGCAAGAAACTGTTTATACTATGCATTGGCCTTTATTATGTGTGCAAGAATTGTTCTTTTATGACATGCCAATGCCTAGGAAGAGAGTTAGACTTCGTTGTTGCATGATATATGTTACTTTGTGCTCACTACTAAATTACAAATCATTGTTAATTAAAATTGGCTTTGATATACCTTGGGATCCGGGTGGATCCATTACTTGAGCACTATATGCCTAGCTTAATGGCTTTAAAGAAAGCGCTGCTAGTAAACCTGGCAATGGTTCTACAACTGAACCAAACCTAAACCATAACCAATCACTGTGGGGTTTGAACTAGAACTAAACCACACCTCAAATCATGGCGCATAACCAAAATCAAACCAAACCATATGCTCTGTCCACCTAAACCAAAACCAAACCACTGTCCAATCTATGGGTTCAAACCAGTTCTTAGTGTTGGGTTGAAACCAAATCAAACTACTGTTGTGTACTCCCACCTCGGATAGTAGCAACTGGTCAGAAAGGTGGACGGCGCAGGTCCTGGGCGTGTGATGGCGAGAGTGCACGTACAAGCTCTCGTATGTTTGACTCTTTTTTTAACACAATGTTTGACTCGTTTCAGCAGTCGGCTTTTTCGTTCCTACACTCGTATACATACATACATGATGTCATGCATGACACGCAACCGAGAAAATGGATGGATGGATCGAAATAAGTACTAGTCAGCTAGCTGCCCAACATGGATTGCACCAAGTTCGTGAGCAGAACAAACGTTTTTGCCAGTTGCACGGATGACGAAACCAATCCCAGAACCGGTTATGAACCATGATTAATAACTGTCAGCGACCAAACCATTTAGACCCACACCCAGCCATACCCAACTTGTTCCTACGCAAACCAAAACCAAACTAAACTAGTAACAGCCTGAGCCCATCACAACCCAAACCAATCAAGCCCAGAGCAGAAAACCAAACTGTTGGCCCCAGTTAATCAAAAACCATTGCCAGATTTAGCTGCCAGGGAGACAACCCGGAAGTTTTAGAGAGTCATTTATTTCTGTTGAGTGCTTTTATATAGTCTAAAAACAAAAAAATAAAGAGGGGAACCCAAAAACTTTTCAAAAAGGAAAGTGAAAGTGAGAGAGACAAGCATTGTTGAAGTGGGAGAGCTCCTTGAACTTTGTTCATGCTCACGGAAACCTTGTGAATCTTGATTACAGAAACTTTTCATCAAAAATAGTTATCCCCTTGTACAATTCCATTGTATTATAAAAATAATGTGCCAAGGTTTGCCTTTAGGATATTTACAATGCTTGTTGGTTTGTACGGTGCAGGACAGAAACTTTGTATGTGGTGCTTGATTTTACATTTTTTGCTGGAACGTCAAATGGTTCTTATTCCTTTTGCAATGTCTTTCTGTATAAATTTTTTATTTTTCCTAATTTCGGTAGAATTTTTGGGGTAACAGAAGTATGGTTAATGTTCAGATTGCTACAGACTGTTCTGTTTTTGACAGATTCTGTTTTTCATGCATAGTTTGCTTGTTTTGATGAATCTATCAATTTATATCAGTGGATTTAAGCCATGAAAAAGTTATATTACAATATACAAAATGAAAAAAAAAATATGAATTGGTTTGATACAATACTTATAGTAGTGATTTGCTTTATTATACTAACGGATCTTACCGAGTTTCTGTTGAAGTTTTGTGTGGATGAAGTGTTTGATCGAGGAGGTCTTGATATGAGGAAAAGCAAGAGAGGAAAGATCTCAAGCTTGGGGATGCCCAAGGAACCCCAAGTAAGTATTCAAGGAGACTCAAGCGTCTAAGCTTGGGGATGCCCCGGAAGGCATCCCCTCTTTCTTCAACAAGTATCGATATGTTTTCGGATTGGTTTCGATATGTGCAAGTCTTGGAGCGTCTTTTGCATTTAGTTTTCATTTTTCTTTTATGCGCCATGCTGGTATGAGATAGTCCTTGGTTGATTTATAGAATGCTCATTTCACTTCACTTAAATCTTTTGAGTATGGCTTTATAGAATGCTTCATGTGTTTCACTTATATCTTTTGAATTTTGGATTGCCTGTTTCTCTTCACATAGAAAACCGCCATTTGGAGAATGCTCTTTTGCTTCACTTATATTTGTTAGAGAGTGGGCATATCTTTTGTAGAAAGAATTAAACTCTCTTGCTTCACTTATATCTATTTAGAGAGATGACAGGAATTGGTCATTCACATGGTCAGTCATAAAATCCTACATAAACTTGTAGATTGCTGAATATGATATGTTTGATTCCTTGCAATAGTTTTGCAATATAAAAATGGTTCTATTAGAGTCATGCTAGTGGGCGACTGTGGATTAGTAGAAATACTTGTGTTGAGGTTTGTGATTGCCGTAGCATGCACGTATGGTGAACCGCTTTGTAATGAAGTTGGAGCACAATTTTATTTGTTGATTGTCTTCCTTATGAGTGGCGGTCGGGGACGAGCGATGGTCTTTTCCTACCAATCTATCCCCTTAGGAGCATGCGCGTAGTACTTTGTTTTCAATGGCATGTAGATTTTTGCAATAAGTATATGAGTTCTTTATGACTAATGTTGAGTCCATGGATTATACGCACTCTCACCCTTCCATCATTGCTAGCATCTTCAGTACCGTGCATTACCCTTTCTCACCTCAAGAGTTGGTGCAAACTTCACCGGTGCATCCAAACCCCGTGATACGATACGCTCTATCACACATAAGCCTCCTTATATCTTCCTCAAAACAGCCACCATACCTACCTATCATGGCATTTCCATAGCCATTCCGAGATACATTGCCATGCAACTTCCATCATCATCATATACATGACTTGAGCATTCATTGTCATATTGCTTTGCATAATCGTAAGATAGCTAGCATGATGTTTTCATGGCTTGTCCGTTTTTTGATGTCATTGCTATGCTAGATTATTGCACATCCCGATATACCGCCGGAGGCATTCATATAGAGTCATATCTTTGTTCTAGATATCGAGTTGTAATATTGAGTTGTAAGTAAATAAAAGTGTGATGGTCATCATTATTAGAGCATTGCCCCAGTGAGGAAAGGATGATGAAGACTATGATTCCCCCACAAGTCGGGATGAGACTTAGGACTTTATAAAAATAAAAGAGGCCAAAGAAGCCCACCAAAAAGGAAAAAAAGAGAAAGAAAAAAAAGGTGAAAATAAAAAATGAGAGAAAAAGAGAGAAGGGGCAATGTTAATATCCTTTTACCACACTTGCGCTTCAAAGTAGCACCATGTTCTTCATAGAGAGAGTCTCCTATGATTTCACTTTCATATACTAGTGGGAATTTTCATTATAGAACTTGGCTTGTATATTCCGATGATGGGCTTCCTCAAATGCCCGAGGTCTTCATGAGCAAGCAAGTTGGATGCACACCCACTTAGTTTCAGTTTGAGCTTCCATATACTTATAGCTCTTAGTGCATCCGTTGCATGGCAATCCCTACTCACTCACATTGATATCTATTAATGGGCATCTCCATATCCCATTGATACGCCTAGTTGATGTGAGACTTTCTCCTTTTTTGTCTTCTCCACATAACCCCCACCATCATATTCTATTCCACCTATAGTGCTATGTCCATGGCTCACACTCATGTATTGCGTGAAAGTTGAAAAAGTTTGAGATTACTAAAGTATTAAACAATTGCTTGGCTTGTCATCGGGGTTGTGCATGATTAAATACTTTGTGTGATGAAGATAGAACATAGCCAGACTATATGATTTTGTAGGGATAACTTTCTTTGGCCATGTTGTTTTGAAAAGACATGATTGCTTTATTAGTACGCTCGAAGTATTATTGTTTTCATCTCAAATGATAGACTATTGCTTTGAATAACTCGTGTCTTAATATTCATATCATGATTAGACATATGATAAAGATTATGCTAGGTAGCATTCCACATCAAAAATTATTTTTTTATCATTTACCTACTCGAGGACGAGCAGAAATTAAGCTTGGGGATGCTGATACATCTCCGTCGTATCTATAATTTTTGATTGTTTCATGCCAATATTATTCAACTTTCATATACTTTTGGCAACTTTTTATACTATTTTTGGGACTAACTTATTGATCCAGTGCCCAGTGCCAGTTCCTGTTTGTTGCAAGTTTTATGTTTCGCAGAAAACCAATATCAAACGGAGTCCAGACGGGATAAAAACGGACGGAGAATTATTTTGGAATACTTGTGATTTTTGGGAGGAAGAATCAACGCGAGACGGTGCCCGAGGGGGCCAGGAGATAGGGGGCGCGCCCTAGGGAGGCATGCGCGCCCTGGACTCTCCTGGGCCCCTGTAAGGCGGTTGACGCTCTTCTTTTGCCGCAAGAAAGCTAATTTTATGAGAAAGATCTGGGCGAAAGATTCACCCCAATCGGAGTTACGGATCTCTGGATATAAAAGAAACGGTGAAGGGGCAGAATCTGAGAATGCAGAAATAGAGAGAGACAGAGAGACATATCCAATCTCGGAGGGGCTCTCGCCCCTCCTAAGCCATGGGAACCAAGGACCAGAGGGGAAGCCCTTCTCCCATCTTGGGAGGAGGTCAAGGAATAAGAATAAGAAGGGGGCCCTCTCCCCCTTGCTTCCGGTGGCGCCGGAACGCTGCCGGGGGCCATCATCATCACCGCGATCTTCACCAACACCTCCGCCATCTTCTCCAACATCTCCATAACCTTCCCCCTTCTATCTACAGCGGTCCACTCTCCCGCAACCCTCTATACCCTCTACTTGAACATGGTGCTTTATGCTTCATATTATTATCCAATGATGTGTTGCCATCCTATGATGTCTGAGTAGATTTTCGTTGTCCTATCGGTGATTGATGAATTGCTATGATTGGTTTGAGTTGCATGTTTTATTATTGGTGCTGTCCTATAGTGCTCTCCGTGTCGCGCAAGCGTGAGGGATTCCCGCTGTAGGGTTTGCAATATGTACATTATTTGCTTATGGTGGGTGAGTGACAAAAGCACAGACCCGAGTAAGTAGGTTGTTTGCGTATGGGATAAAGGGGACTTGATACTTTAATGCTATGGTTGGGTTTTACCTTAATGATCTTTAGTAGTTGCGGATGCTTGCTAGAGTTCCAATCATAAGTGCATATGATCCAAGAAGAGAAAGTATGTTAGCTTATGCCTCTCCCTCAAATAGAATTGCAATAGTGATTACCGGTCTAGTAACGTAGTCAATTGCTTAGGGACAATTCCACAACTCCTACCACCGCTTTTCCACACTCGCTATATTTACTTTATTGCTTCTTTATATAAACAGACCCTAGTTTATATTTACGTGTTCTTTATTATCTTACAAACCTATCCTATCACACCTATAAAGTACTTCTAGTTTCATACTTGTTCTAGGTAAAGCGAACACTAAGCATGCGTAGAGTTGTATCAGTGGCAGATAAGGCTTGAGAGAGTATTTGTTCTACCTTTAGATCCTCGTTGGGTTCGACACTCTTACTTATCAAAAGAGGCTACAATTATTCCGTATACTTGCGGGTTATCAGTGGTGAGGTACTGCTCGGCCTCCCGGATCTCGAGGTCGATGGCGGCGGGGAGGCCCCCGGCGCCAGCGCCCTTCATGTTCCTCTTCTTGACCTTGCTCTCCATCATGACCGGTGCGGAGTTGGCTGACCCCTGCGTTGCCTCCGTGCGGAGCGGGCACCGAGCCGGGGCCGCCCACGCTCCCACGAGGCCGCCGCAGGAGGCGGAAGGGGCGGAGCGGAGGTGGGCTGTCACGATGGAGGATGTGGCGGAGGCGAACATGAAGGAGTCCATGGCGGTGCGAGTGGGGATAAGAGGGAATGAGGGAGGGGATAAGGCGAGGGAGTGGTTTTGGGTTTGGATTAAGACGAGGAGGTGAGGGAGCGGTGCGCCGCTGTTGGGTGTGTGTGTGTGGCCTGCACGTCAGTGACAACGGAAGCTTTGTCTTTTCTTAAACTTTATTCCTAAGAGTGAAGTGCACAGTAGGTCCTTGAACTATTTCAAAGGTGTCACATAGGTCACCAAAATATGAAAATCGTCATTCAGGTCCTCAAAGTATAGTAAGTCGGTCATTCTAGGCAAAGTATAGGTCTCGGACTACTTTGATATTGAACTGATTTTGGATGTGGATGAAACACTTATTACACTTTTAAGGAGCTAGATGATGATTCAAGAATCTACGTAACACCCCTGAAATAGTTTAGAGACCCACAATGCACTTCACTCGTTTCTAAATATAAAATGTAATTATAACTGGATAAGTACCGGCCTATTATTCATGATGATTGCCCAGATATTCTCAGTTGGGATCTTACTCCTAATGGAATATGTAATTCAAAAACTACTTCTAAGTTGTAGGATATTCATAATCATCCAACAAATGCTCCTGCTCAGATATCTTTGCAGGTTAAAGATCTTCTAAAGATAATTTGGAAGCAGAAACTTATTGTTCCTTGAGTCAAAACATTTGCTTGGAGACTTCTTCGTAAAGCTCTTCCCACGGGTTTGAGGGAAAGTCATTTTTCTATGCATATATCTAAATTTTGTTGTCGACGCGGCGTAGAAGAAAATGAAATGCATCTCTTCTTTCTCTGTGATTTTGCTAGGGTAGCTTGGTTTTGTAATCCTTGGTACATTAAATCTGACATGCTTGTTCATAGTCAGTCCACTATGCAGGATGTTGTTATTGCTATTCTCAATATGAGTCATCCGCATGCATCCATATCCAACATTTTTACTTTTATGTGTTGCATTTGGAAAGCTAGGAATGACCGTCTTTTTTCTAGGAAAAATCCACTCCCATGTCATGTTCATACTGTTGCTGAGGCTTTACTTAACCAATCTTGTGATGTGTTGCATTACTCTAAACAGAACCAGGTTCAACATGCACGTACTTTGTAGGCAAACAATCAAATTCCTATGCAACCCTAAACGCTCAGATCTGACCTTATTTCAGGAGGAAATATTCACTCGGATGCAGCCTATAAATGTGCAAAAATTCCAGGTCTTCCTCAAGGAACAAAGGCTACTTGTGTTGGAGCCTTCCTTACTTTTATGCAGGATCAAACTCAGGTCTTTCAAGCCTCGACTGCGGTTACCAACTCGCCTCTTCAAGCTGAAGTTGTTGCCCTTCTACTTGCTGCTCATGTTACAAATCGCCTTCAGATAGCTCAGCCAACATTTCTCACAAATTGCCTCTCATGAGCCTTGCTGCGGTGAACAGGAGCCTTAATAATGCCTCTACTCCTTGGAGCATTAGGAATAACTTGGCAGAGTTCTTCTCCTTCACCTCTCATCTCCAAGGTCATGTGTATCATATATCTAGAGAGATCAATGATATAGCTCATAATGTTGCTTATCAGGTACTTTGGTCTTCCACGGAACCTGGTATTAGCTGCTTTGTTTTAGCTCATAGGAATTTATCTTGCCCTATAGTTTCTCTTCTCGCTAGTTCTAATTTTCAGGGCTATGTTCTTCATGTTGTTAGATGCTACTAAGCTGAAAATTGCAGGTCCTAAGATTTACTATGATATCTTGTGGAAGATCATTATGATTTCAGGAGAATCAAACTTGCAAGATACAGGGCTGAAAGTTTTTGTTGGTTTTGGTGGTCACGATTTAAGGTCTTCACTGTGCTGGGCTTTTCTCTACTTCTGACTGAAACTGGAGCTCTCCGGATTAATTTGCAGGAAGGCATTATTAGCAGGATGTCATGTTTCCCACAGATTATAACTGACCAGACAACATCTTGCACATATCTTCAGCTCCACCAAGCAGTATTTCTTCAGCTACACCAACCAGAATTTCTTCAACTATCTTCCATATATCCATTTTTTTTTCTTACAGTGTAACCCTCAATAGTGCTCATCAGATTCTTACTAGCTATGTGGAACCTATCTTTAGTTCTTTCAAATAGGCTCATAGGCAATTAAGCTGCCTTCTTACAACATCTGTTCAAATAGGCTCATAGGCTATTAAGCTGCCTTCTTACAACATCTGTTCGATTGGCCAGAAGTTGTAATCTTTGAGGTAACATGTACATGAGCTTGGTTTGAAATAATTTGGCGCCTTGTGCGCCTCTCCTTTGTTCAAAAAATACTCCCTCGGTCCCAAAATTCTTGTCTTAGATTTTTCTAAATACCGATGTATCAAGTCACATTTCAGTATTAGATACATTCGTATCTAGACAAATTTAAGACAAGAATTTTGGGACGGAGGGAGATATCATTGGGATAAGGAGACAACCCGAGACGGAAAAAATACACCATGCACCGCGACGACGCTTGTACCCTCCACCGAGCATGCTAGGGTTTCTACTGCCTTCCGTCGGTGCCGCTAGTGGTCTACCTCGTCTTATGTGGTCTTAGAATCATGGAGGCGCGATGGATCCCGGCTTTTGCCGGCAAGGGGGCTTTGTTTTTTTTAATGTTTTTTTAAGTTTCATTAGGTTTGTGTCCTGCTCAAATATGTGAGGCGGCAACGGCTCTCTATAGAGGGAATAAGATTCTCCATGTCTAGCCCCCATTCCGGTAGTGTCTCTAGCACCGTCGGAGATGTGTGGAGGTTTGTCTCCGGCAGATCTCATGGATTCGATCGGTGTTTGTCTTCGGTGGATCCATGTGGATCCGATCTTCATTTGCCGGTGTTTGTGTATCTACACGTTGGATCCTTTCGATCTACACTTCAACGGTTGTTGTTCCGGTGCGCTAGTCCTATGGGCCTTAGCATGATGACTCTCTGATTGTATACTACAACAATCGGTGTTTGTCTCGCACTCTCACTCACCTGCCCGTCGGTGGTTGATACGTCTCCATCATATCTATAATTTTTGATTGTTTCATGCCAATATTATTCAACTTTCATATACTTTTGGCAACTATTTATACTATTTCTGGGACTAACCTATTGATCCAGTGCCCAGTGCCAGTTCATGTTTGTTGCATCTTTTATGTTTCACAGAAAACCAATATCAAACGGAGTCCAAACGGGATAAAAACGGACGGTGAATTATTTTGAAATATTTGTGATTTTTGGAAGGAAGAATCAACGCGAGACGGTGCCTGAGGGAGCTAGGAGATAGGGGG
>NC_041385.1:52948451-52953887 GCF_002162155.2 Triticum dicoccoides
GTTGACGCTCTTCTTTTGCCGCAAGAAAGCTATTTTTATGAGAAAGATCTGGGCGAAAGATTCACCCCAATCGGAGTTACGAATCTCCGGATATAAAAGAAACGGTGAAGGGGCAGAATCTGAGAACGCAGAAACAGAGAGAGACAGGTAGACAGAGCCAATCTCGGAGGGGCTCTCGCCCCTTCCAAGCCATGGGAACCAAGGACCAGAGGGGAAACCCTTCTCTCATCTAGGGAGGAGGTCAAGGAAGAAGAAGAAGAAGGGGGGCCCTCTCCCCCTTGCTTCCGGTGGCGCCGAAACGCTGCGGGGGGGCATCATCGATCTTCACCAACACCTCCGCCATCTTCACCAACATATCCATCACCTTCCCCCTTCTATCTACAGCGGTCCACTCTCCCGCAACCCGCTGTACCTCTACTTGAACATGGTGCTTTATGCTTCATATTATTATCCAATGATGTTTTGCCATCCTATGTTGTCTGAGTAGATTTTCGTTGTCCTATCGGTGATTGATGAATTGCTATGATTGGTTTGAGTTGCATGTTTTATTATTGGTGCTGCCCTATAGTGATCTCCGTGTCACGCAAGCGTGAGGCATTCCCGCTGTAGGGTTTGCAATATGTACATGATTTGCTTATGGTAGGTGGCGTGAGTGACAGAAGCACAGACCCGAGTAAGTTGGTTGTTTGCGTATGGGATAAAGGGGACTTGATACTTTAATGCTATGGTTGGGTTTCACCTTAATGATCTTTAGTAGTTGGGGATGCTTGCTATAGTTCCAATCATAAGTGCATATGATCCAAGAAGAGAAAGTATGTGAGCTTATGCCTCCCCCTCAAATAGAATTGCAATAGTGATTACTAGTCTAGTAACGTAGTCAATTGCTTAGGGACAATTCCACAACTCCTACCACCACTTTTCCGGACTCGCTATATTTACTTTATTGCTTCTTTATCTAAACAGACCCTAGTTTATATTTACGTGTTCTTTATTATCTTGCAAACCTATCCTATCACACCTACGAAGTACTTCTAGTTTCATACTTGTTCTAGGTAAAGCGAACACTAAACGTGCGTAGAGTCGTATCAGTGGCAGATAAGGCTTGAGAGAGTATTTGTTCTACCTTTAGCTGCTCGTTGGGTTCGACACTCTTACTTATCGAAAGAGGCTACAATTATTCCGTATACTTGCGGAGTCTTCCTTACTTTTATGCAGGATCAAACTGAGGTCTTTCAAGCCTCGACTGAGGTTACCGACTCGCATCTTGAAGCTTAAGCTGTTGCCCTTCTACTTGCTGCCCAGGTTACAAATCGCCTTCAGATAGCTTAGCCTACATTTCTCACAGATTGCCTCTTATTAGCCTCGGTTGCGGCAAATAGGAGCATTAATAATGCCTCTACTCCTTGGAGCATTAGGAGTTGAGTTCTTCTCCTTCACCTCTCATCTCCAAGCTCATGTGTATCATATATCTAGAGAGATCAATGATATAGCTCATAATGTTGCTCATCAGGTACTTCGGTCTTCCATGGAACCTGATATTAGTTGATTTGCTTCACCTCACGGGAATTTATTTTTCCCTATAGTTTCTCTTCTCTCTGGTTCTAATTTTCAGGGCTATGTTCTTCATGCTATTGGATGCTACTAAGCTGAAAATTGCAGGTCCTAAGATTTACTATGATATCTTGTGGAAGATCACTATGATTTCAGGAGAATCAAACTTGCAAGATACAGGGCTGAAAGTTTTTGTTGGTTTTGGTGGTCATGATTTAAGGTCTTCACAGTGCTGGGCTTTTCTCTACTTCTGACTGAAACTGTAGCTCTCCAGATTAAGTTGCAGGAAGGCATTATTAGTAGGATGTCATGTTTCCCACAGATTATAACTGACCAGACAACATATTGCACATATCTTCAGCTCCACCAAGCAGTATTTCTTTAGCTACACCAACTAGAATTTCTTCAACTATCTTCCATATATCCATATTTTTTTCTTATAGTGTAACCCTCAATAGCGCTCATCAGGTTCTTACTAGCTATGTGGAACCTATCTTTAGTTCTTTCAAATAGGCTCATAGGCAATTAAGTTGCCTTCTTACAACATCCGTTCGATTGCCCAGGAGTTGTGATCTTTGATGTAACATGTACATGAGCTTGGTTTGAAATAATTTGGCGCCTTGTGCGCCTCTCCTTTGTTAAAAAAATACTCCCTCCTTCCCAAAGTTCTTGTCTTAGATTTGTCTAAATACGTATGTATCAAGTCACATTTTAGTATTAGATACATCTGTATCTAGACAAATTTAAGACAAGAATTTTGGGATGGAGGGAGTATATCATTGGGATAAGGAGACAACCTGAGACAGAAAAAAGACACAACGCACTGCGATGGTGCTTGTACCCTGCACCAAGCGTGCTAGGGTTTCTACTGCCTTCCGCCGGCGCCGCTAGTGGTCTATCTCGTCTTATGTGGTCTAAGAATCATGGAGGCGCGGTGGATCCCGACTTTTGCTGGCAAGGGGGCTTTGTTTTTTTAATGTTCTTTTAAGTTTCATTAGGTTTGTGTCCTGCTCAAATATGTGAGGTGGAAACGGTTCTCTGGAGAAGGAATAAGATTCTCCCTGTCTAGCCCCCGTTCTGGTGGTGTCTCTAGCATCGTCAGAGGATGTGTGGAGGTTTGTCTCCGGCAGATCTCGTGGATTCGATTGGTGTTTGTCTTCGGTGGATCCATGTGGATCCGATCTTCATTTGCCGGTGTTTGTGTATCTACACGTTGGATCCTTTCGATCTACACTTCTCTTCATCGGCGGCGGTTGTTGTTCTGGTGCGTTGGTCCTATGGGCCTTAGCATGATGACTCACCGATTGTCTACTACAACAAGGTCTGCCCGCTTCCGATGAGGGAGGGGCGATGACGGCGGCGTGCCTTCTGCTCGCTCCGATGCTTGTAGTAATCGCTAGGTGGAATACGGACTTGGATATACTTTTTCTTCTGGTGTTCTTTGTACTACCTTGATTGTTAATGAATAGATCAGAAGTTTTCCTCGCAAAAACAAAATACCATCGGGGTAAATTGATGATCCGGACAACAAAAAAGATGTTTTCCCAGCTTCGGTCGATTTACCTTCAGTTTTTTCGATTTACAATCCATTTTCTGTGTTGGTTTCAAAGAGAAGACATAAGTTTTCTTTGTCACCATCAAAATGTCACCCCAAATTTGTTTTTTTGCCGACGAAACACGGCCACTCTGTTTCGCATGGAAATTGCCAAGCATGCTTGTGACTCTAACACAAATATCTACAAAATAATTAGAATTTTTCAGAAACATTAAATAACTTTTTATGTTACTGTTCACCTGGGAGCATGTGCTCCCAGGAGCCAAAACGCCAACCCGCCCTTTTTCTAATTTTTATGTGGTTTTTATCAAAAGAAATTCCTTTTTATTCATTTTTCTTTCTTTTTAAAGGGCAATAACAATGCCAGTAAATTATTCTTTTTCCGAAAAAACTATTTCAATTTTATTTATTTTTATTTTATTTTATTTTGTTTTGTTTATATTTTTTGGGAAAAAAACCAATGCTACTAATTTATTCCTTCTTAGAAAAAATTTATTTTCAAGATTTCATTATTATATGCCTATTTTTTCATATTATAGAAGTCAGAATTTTTGTGTAAATTGAGTGCCAATTTTGTAAGTATTTCTTTTTTCTCTTTTTTCTTAAAGGGTAATAGAAATGCCACTGATTCATTTTTTCTTAGAAACATCATTTTTTTTATGTGTAAGTATGTACAAAATTACTATAAAACATGAGTGTAAATTACACTAGAGTGCAAAAGTTGCACGTTTACATGCTTATACTTTCCATATTAAAAAAGGTGGAATTCAGGGCAATGTTGTGTGCGAGTTTTTTTAACGTTGTTTTCATTTTCTTACAAATGCCACAAACTCATTATTCCGTGCAAAACTTCATTATTTTAATTTTGTTATTTATTTATTTTATTATTTTAAGGATAATACCAATCCCACTAATCATTCCTTCTTAGGAAACATCTTTTTCTTACAAAAAACACTTTTAGTTTATGCTTATTGCATATGATAAAAAGTGCAATCTTTGTGTAAATCTAGTAAAAAATGTGTCATTATTTGTTTTAGTTTCTCGATTTCATTTCTTCTTAAAGGGTAATACAAATGCCACTTACTAGTTTTACTTTGAAGACTTCATTATTTTGATATTGTTTTAGTGTTCATTTCATTTTCTTTCTTCTTTAAGCGTGATACCAATGCTACTAATTCATTATTTCTTAGGAATCTTGTTTTTTTGCAAATAATCAACTATTATATGCTTATTCTCACCTATTATAAAAACATAATTTATGTACACTGTGTGCAAATTTTATCATTATTCGTTTTATTTTTCACTTTCTTTCTTCTTAAAGGGTAATACCAATATCAGTAATTCATTCTTTCTTAGAAAACTTCATTATTTTGATTTAGTTTTAGTTATTTGAATTCCTTCTTAGAATTTTTTTTGCTAAAATTTCTTTATATATGTTTGTTCTTACCTATTGTGGAAAAAGTGTAATTTTCGTGTAAATTGCGATAAATTTTGTTATTATTCATTTCAAAAAATATTTTTTTTCTCCTTTAAGTGTAATACGAATTCCACTAATTCATTCTTCTTATAAAACTATAATTTTTGTTTTTCATTTCTTTTTCATTTACTCTTTAAGGTGACACCACCACAAGTGGTGTATATCCATCTAATGTTATTGCCCAATGTGGACTATATTCTTCTGGCTTGGGCTCCACTGCAGTGTAACATGGTTGTATTAGTCCAAACTAACGCGGACTTTATTAGCTTGGGTTGTTTCTTTATTAGCCGGGGTAGTTTCTTCTTCTCTTTTGACCTTCAACTCAAAGTCGATTGAATTGTTCTTTTTCTTTTTAGTCACTTTCTATTATTAATCAAAGAGTAAATCACTGCGAACCAGTATGTGGTTGGATGGTTAGGAGGACAGTGATATCCCCAACCCATCAGGGTTTAGTCCTGGTGCATGCATTATTCTTGGGTTTTTTAGTTTCGACGATGCGATTCCGTGGGAGGAAACATTCCGGCCAATTACGAGGCGTCTGTAGTGACTTGGTCAATCTCAAAATGATATGCCGGCTCGGTCTCTTGAAGGTGCTCATAGGGGCAGGGTTTATGTGTGTATGTTCATAGGGATGAGTGTATACACATATATATGAGCACCGCGTGTGTTTGTGTTGTAAAAAAAGAGTAAATCACTTGTTAAACACGGCTAAAAATGCGACGGACCCAAATTAGATTTTTAGATGACAATAATTTATTTTTACATTTTTTATGGTTATGAATTGTCTTAGAACAGGACTAAAAGAGTGACTGGCACAAATTATGATACTTCTAAAAAAAGTGACTGACACACT
>NC_041385.1:52954370-52970676 GCF_002162155.2 Triticum dicoccoides
GCATTTTTTTTGAGGGAAAAACACTTTTTTTAGCCGGTCCCTTCTGGTCGTGAGTTTATCTTAATGAGCTTTTTGTTCCGTCAGCCCAAGAATTGTAGTGGGCTGGTTGAGGAAAATCACGAATGCTATTTCTCGCATTAAGCGAGACCCTAGGAAGTCTCGTTGTGGGCTTCAAAAGTAACGAGTCCGCCCACTCGCGGACACTTCAAAAGAAAATAGTGAAAAAACAGAGACGCGAGGGGGATACAAACAGTGGTCTCCCAGATAGAATGCGACAGTGCTAGCCGTCAGGATTCTGTACAAGAAATAGGGCACGTTGTAATTGACGCGAAATGAGCCTAAGCCTAACTGTTTTTTTTCTTTTATTTTCTTCTGGGATGTTTCTTTTATTTTTTTCTTCTCCATTTCCTTATTATTTAATTCTTTTTCCATTTCTTTCTGTGATTTTATTTTCCATTTCCTTTTTGTTGGTTTATTTTATTTCTTTTTTCTGGTTTCATTTTTTGGTATCTTGGTTTCTTTCGCTTTCCTTCGGTTTCTATTCTACATTTTTTGTATATGTCAACAACATTTCCTAATACATGTTTAACTTTTTTCAATACAACTTTTATTTTTTTAATACACAGTCAACATTTTTTCTATACACATTTTAAACATTTTTCAAATGGTTGATTAACATTTTTTAAATACAAGATTAACAATTTTTATACATATGATCAACATTTTTTTGATATGCACTTTAATATTTTTAAATGCTTGATTAACATTTTTACTAGCCATGGACAAGGTGCGTGGAGCTTCCTATCCATGTGCCAGAACCATGAGTTGGTTGTGAAATTTTATGGGTTTCACCTCTAGCCTACCCGAACTTGTTTGAGACTAACATTTTTTATGAGTTGTTGTTGTTGTTGTTGTTGTTGTTGTTGTTGTTGTTGTTGTTGCTTGATTAACATTTTTCAAACACATGGTCAACATTTTTCTAATATATGGTCAACATTTTTTTGTATGAACATTTAACATTTTTCAAATGCTTTATCAACATTTTTCAAATGCAAGTTTAACATTTAGTTGAATGCATGGTTAACATTTGTTGTATACACATTTAACATTTTCCAAATGCTTGATTAACATTCTTTATAAACTAATTAAAAAAATTAAAAAAAATATTTGTTTCATATTTTCATATGCATGATCAAAATATTTCATCATTTCTTTAATAGATGGTCAACATTTTTCAAACACTTGCTTAACATTTTTCACATACTTGTTTAACATATTTTATATACATGATCAACTTTTTTACACCAATCGTATATTTTTGTATACATGATCAACATTTTTTCTATACACCTGTAAAATTTTTGAAATGCACAATTAACATTTTTTATTAGTATAAAAAGTATTTTTTTTGTAATATACATGTTTAGAAATTTAGCTGGGCCGGCTCATTTAGGCTATTGACAATGATATAGCCACGCTCGAGGAAAATTGATGGTAACAATCATGTGGTTAGTCGATTTGGGCTGCACATGCTTGATGTCTGTCCCTTGGGTCAAAAAGCAAAGGTAGAACAGAAAATGACTAACCCAAAAACAAAAATCAGGAAATTCGCACATAGTCTGTCCGTATTTACCATTATGTAGATAACATTTTACAAAACTATATAGTAAATACATCACCACTATGGTGGTAAACTTTAGCAAAACAACGAAACAAAGTGATTACCAATTAAAAAAATGAAACAAAGTGATGCTGCCTCGTAGGGTCCACATTGTAGTGTCACTCTGATTTAGGGCTTACACACGTACACATAGGTGACAAAAACTCCATTGTAGACACGGTAGAACCAAAATGACACTGATCTCTTGAACTAAATAGATAAGATGAAATTAATATAATAACCTTTATACCAATGCAGCGGTAACTTCATACACTATCATGTGATAACTATTAAGGAGGAAAATATTATCGAGTATACCCATATTGGGATATAGTTTTAAAGCTCTAGTGGAAACAAACTCGACTATGACGACGGATCATAGATCAGGTACTATGGTTTAAGAGTTAAAACAATTTGAAATTCTGGAAAATTTGCATTAAAAAAAAGCGTGTCATTGCTTGTATCACCTACGCACGCACCCATCTTTTATGCTCTAGCAACTCAGGACAACACTCTAACTCAATTGTGTGTATGGTCGTGCGTAACTTTGTAAAAAAATATTAACCAAGTAACTTGTCCCAACGGATAAATACCGAGTAAAGAAAATGCTTTCTTCCTTTCAAATTAATTGAAACTGTGGTTTGGTACAAATTTTTTTTTTACCTTTGTCTACCAATACATAGAGGAAATTATCAGCATTGACATATGAAGTTGATACCACCAAATCCACCACGAGATATGTATGTAATATGTAAGATTCTTACTAGTTTACAAGCAAGATATCTGTAAAGAATAGAATTGTTGAAGTATCACACTGAAGATAATATAGAATTTTAAGAATACAAAATTCTAAAACATAGCGAGTAGAATAGTATGACCTTAGGCCGAATATTCGTAGGAGAGGACAAGCTCGCCTGCTCACTTTATCTCCCTGCGCTCGTTTGTATCGGGATCCCAGCACATGGTTGCATGGACAGTAATTAGGCTCCAGGAAAATACCGTGTTGACCCTACAACGCACGGCTGTGCCGTTTTGTCAGGATGACTGACGGCGCCAGCTCACATCCAGTACCCACCGCACAGGGAAGGCCCGCCATCATGTGCCGTACAGTACCGTCTGCCACTGGCCACGGCCACTCCGACCGAACAGAAGATTGTCGAGCTGTGCACCAAGAGGCTGCTGCTATGATTAAAAACTTGATGTACTGATTTGACAAGATTTCGTTAGGTACATTATGTGCAGGCAAGAATTCATCACACAACCTTGCTCCAAATAGCTAAAGCATGGCAACACCAATATAGCAAAGGCAATCCGAGACATAACTTAATACCGATGCAGTAAAATTATTGGGTCATCTTAATGCAGCCATAACATAACCTGCAAAATAAAACAGCCATAGCATGCTAACAACAAATCCAGCAGCTCCCATGATCTGCAACGACCTCGAATGTCTCTTTTGAACTGTGAAACTAATCATACTTGAAAAAAATAACAAATGTTTTTTTTTTGCGAAAAAACTTCCAATCTATTCATCTTCAATCATGGCAGTACAACGAATACCAAAAATAAAAATTACATCCAGATTCATAGACCACCTAGCGACGACTACAAGCACCGAGGCAAGCCGAAGGCGCGCTGCCGTCATCGCCCCTCCATTGCTGGAGCCGGGCACAACTTGTTGTAGTAGACAGTCGGGAAGTCGTCGTGCTAAGGCCCCATAGGACCAGCACCCCAGAACAGCAACCGCCGCCGATGA
Source organism: Triticum dicoccoides (assembly GCF_002162155.2). NCBI lineage: Eukaryota > Viridiplantae > Streptophyta > Magnoliopsida > Poales > Poaceae > Triticum > Triticum dicoccoides. Next base: position 52,957,787 of record NC_041385.1, read on the forward strand.
AAAATAACGTAGATCGGAAGGATCCAAACCGAAGACACACGAACGTAGACGAACAACGACGAGATCCGAGCAAATCCATCAAAGATAGATCTGCCGGAGACACACCTCCACACGCCCACCAACGATGCTAGACGCACCACCAGAACGAGGGCTAGGCGGGAAGACCTTTATTCCATCTTTAGGGAGCCGCCGCCGTCTCGCCTTCCTGAGTAGGACACAAACCCTAACAAGATTGAAAAAAACGACTAAAAACGAAGCCCTCTCGCCGGCCCTTGCCAGGATCCACCGCGCCTCCATGGCCCTCGGGCCACCGGAGACGAGGCGGACCTGCGCCGACGCCAGCGAGAGGCACGAACCCTAACTTTCTTTCTTGAAGGAGGAGGAGGAGGAGGCAGAGCTCCTATGTTCAACTGAATTTGTCGCAAAATATAAAAAAAAATAACAAATGTTTGTGCTCTGAATCTTGTAACATTGCATGCCCATAAACATGAACAAACTAGTAGATATATTTTCACAACTAGGAAATTAGAGCAAAGAAGACAAGAGTATTTCCTCCAAAAAAAATTGTAATCTGCCTAATGAAAATGATTTCATTGAAAACATTTAGACTATGTTGACGAGCCTGGCACACACAACATCTAATTAGAAAAATCATCTATACAAACAGATCACTTGACTTTGACTAGAATAGTTCTATACTGGCTGGCTGGTTGGACCAGCATGCCCATCAGTCAAAACTCAAAACCATTCAAGCAAAATTGACATGTATTCTGTCTGGAGTAGCAATGTGAAATATGATAAAGCTGTGTCAGGGAAATTAGGGAGAATGTAAAAAAGGAAAAGCAGGAACAAAAAGTTAGATCCTTTTTTACTGTCTTTCTTTTGAGCAGTGAGAAATGACCAAAAAGTATGTTTTTTAGCACAGAAGAACCATCATATGAACAAATAATGTATATATGAGCAGTATTTTTTTGCTTAATCTTTTTGTTTTCAGTCGGGTTTCAATGGAAACAAAGTCATTTGTTGTAATACACTCGCGGCACCGATTGCCAGTGATTGGCTTCTTTTCCCGCTAACACGTGCTTACATATAATGTATACAGGTTTAGGAAAAATCCTAGCTTACAAGACAAAATCGAATTGTAAAATTGAACGGACCACTAGTAGCTCACATTGTAAATCAGCAGCCTTGTCACTGCCAGGCACTCATATCGCAAGATCGAGTACTTCTTCAGCTTCCCCTGCCAAAAATATAAAAGAGTCCACATGAAACACGCCAACTATGTCGGCCTACCAGGAATGATGTCCAGAAGACGAACATGACACTCACACCAACTCCTGATTTCCTCCTCAAACATCCGCCGGCTTTGCGTTCACACGAACGACGAACAGACGCCGACGTGTTCGCAGGCCCTTATCTAGTTTGTTTTTAATGTTTTTGTTTATATTAATGTGCTGAACTTGGGTAATGTGGACGTTTTAATGTTTTTGAGTTATTTTCAATGTTTATTTGGGTTTTGCGGGGTTTAAATTCACGTATGAAAAAACAGATAGTTTGGGGTGCGGTCGGCCCGTTGGACGCACCGACGGCCGCACAACCGCAAGCAGACGACCATGTCCGTTTTCCTGCCCAAACGGACGAAAAGCGAACGAAACGGACGTCCGTTTGGGTCGTGCGTTAGAGTTGGCCTCACTCAGCAAGCACACATAACTTTCTGCATTTATTTCCTCCTCTCCGAATAGCATGCTCTTCCCATACCTGATGCCGGCCGGATCCAAGCACCCACGAGCACAGGTCGTAGAAATCGTGCAGCATCCTCTGAATGTTGTCTCAAGAGCACACACCCTGCCAGTGCAGGGGGGGTCGATCTGGGGGTGCTCTGCCCACTCGGAATCTGCACTCACAGCAGTTCAATGTATGTTCAGAAAATTGACGTTAACTGCATCAGAAATTCAGAAAGTACGAGCCGCAACTTCATTCGCACACGCGTCCACCGAGCAGCTGTCCTCCGTCGGGGTCCCTGTTATCGCCGCCATTGCCGCGCACACGGCCGCCTCACCGCAATCGCCGTCCATCGACGGCACTGGGAACCTGCTCACCAACAATAACCTATCAACCCACGGAGCCAATCCGAGCATACAGCCTAGGCCAGTGGGAAATCAAGTCGAAAATCTTACCTATCGACCCGATCTGATAGGAACTCGAAGCCTCCCGTCATCCTGCCCGTTGACTTCATTTGCTGGAGTTTTTCCTGGGCGTCGTCTGTGTTCGAGTCCACGCAGGAGGGCGGGGACGGCGGTGCCTACAACCCCATCCTCGCAAGCGGACGGCCGGCACCGTTGCCTGTTGACTGTTTGGAGTTCGCCGCCGACAAGCTGATGCTCCCGCGAACGCCGTTCAGGCCTACTCGGAGCCCGGCCGTCGGTCGCCCAACTCACCAATGTTGAACTGGCCTATTGCATCTAGCAGACCTAGAGCGGGCTGTGCTGGTGGCGCGTAGTCACCACCTGCTAACGCCCGCACAGGGAACCTGGCCAACGGGAGAACGCTCCCTAAGATTCATGATCAACCATCAATGGAAATCAAGCGAGGGCAATAAGCATACCGATCGACTGGATCTGCTAAGAACTCGAACCCATCCCCCACAGTCTCCATCGTCAACCCTCTCAAGCCGCGCACCGAAACCAGAGGAATAGTTTCTTAGAATAGCAGGTACCCTTCTCGTTGGAGCCCAGTTGTCGCTTGCCAGTACTGTATTTCCTTCTTTTTTTCACCTCAAACGCCGTTTGTGAAAGCCGGTAAACGGAGCTCCGGTTATCCTGTAGGGACGGGCCATCATCACCCAGTTACGTCCTCCGTCAACACGTCAGGCGGACCCATTCCTGTACATGCGGCAGTATTTCTGCCATCCATAAATGCAGATGAAACGTGAGGCTCCACCTGCTACGGAATCGCAGCAACTCCTCGCGTCACGCCAGGATGTGGTAACGAGAGGCAGAAGAGAATTGCGTGGGGGGGGGAGAAGAAGCACAGAGGAAGGATTGTATTCCAGAGAATAATGTTTACAATTGCCAGTTCTCTTTCCTCTCTCCACACGCTAGCTATATAACGGTTCTATTACAGGCCACACTAGGCCGGCCCAACGGCCATCCACCCACTCAAGGCACGGCAAGGCCCAGGTCGTTGCATGCCCCTCCCCTTAAGCAACAGGGCGCCCTCGGACTGTTCACCATCACGTTGTTGTCGTTCGTGCCACATCCGACATCCACTCCCAAGTTGCCATGGACACAGGAAGGCCTCTCCATGCAATCTTCAGTTGCTGTCGCGTGTGTCCACCGACCTGCACCAAATGGGATTGCAATACATGTGCCGGTGTCAGAGACGTTGACAGGAGTAGTGCATCAAGCGTCTCTGTCTGTACTGCAGTTTGTTCTGGGGGCTTGGCCGGCTTCAGCAGGGACACATGAACTACTGGATGGATTTTGCTTGATGCTGGAAGGTCCAATCGGTAGGCCACAATTCCGATCTTCTCCACGATCTGATAGGGTCTGAAGTACTTGAATCCGAGCTTGTGGTTGGAGCGTCTCACCACTGATTGCTGAACAGACGGTTGCAGTTTCAGATAGACCCAATCGCCCGCTGCAAACTGCCGGTCAGACCTGTGTTTATCCTCTTGCGCTTTCATCCTATGTTGTGCTCGGAGGAGGTGTTCCCGAATCAACCCTTGCATCATTATACGTTCAGCAAGCCAGCCGGAGAGATCTGAAGATAGAGAGCTCTGCAGATTGGAAATGCCCAAATGTCTGGGTTGATAGCCATATAACACCTGGAATGGTGTATGTCCCAGAGCGGAGTGGTAGTTTGTGTTGTACCAGTACTCGGCTTGAGGCAGCCAGTACGCCCATTTCTTGGGGGCCGAGTGTACCATACATCTCAGGAATGTTTCCAGGCACTGATTGAGCTTCTCCGATTGGCCATCAGTTTCTGGGTGACTAGCAGAACTCATGTTCATCTTCGTGTCAGAAAGCTTGCATAACTCTTGCCACAACGTGCTTGTGAAGATAGGATCTCTGTCCGTTACTACTACTTGAGGAAGGCCATGCAGTTTATACACATGATCCATGTACAGTTGAGCCACCTGGAGAGCAGTGAATGGGTGTGACAACGGAATGAAGTGAGTGTATTTGCTGAATTTGTCAATGACAACCAGTATAGTGTCAAAGTGTTTGCTCTTGGGAAGACCACCAATGAAGTCCATGGTGACCATGTTCCAAGCTTCTTTAGGGACTGGCAAAGGGCTGAGCAGTCCAGGTTTTTTTACATGCTCAGTTTTGGCTTGTTGACATACAGTGCACTCCTTCACATAATTCTGAATGTCTTGCTTCATAGCTAGCCAAGCAAACAGTGCCTTAATTCTCTGATATGTTCCTTGAAATCCAGAATGACCCCCACCCCACTAGAGTGTAGAGACAACATAATAGCCTGATGAGCTTCAGTATTGTGACCTAGCCATACCCTGTCTTTATATCTGATGATCCCTTGGTGTAGCACATATCCTTTCTCATTAGAGCCAGTCAGAGCCAATTCTTGTAACAATTGCTTATCTTCTTGATGTTGCTGATACCCTTCAGCTACCACACTCAACCATTTAGGTGTGTAGAATGATATGGTATGCAGTTCAACAGGAGCAGGTGATCTGGATAATGCATCAACAGCTGTATTATCCTGACCTTTTTTATATGTGATGGTGTATCTTAGTCCAAGCAGTTTTAAGAGAGCTTTCTGCTGCATAGGACTAGTGATTTTCTGATCTTGCAGGTGTGTCAGACTCCTGTGATCGGTTGACAGTGTAAAGGGGGCATGCTGTAAGTAACTTCTCCACTTATCCACTGCCAGGATGATAACCAAACATTCCTTCTCATATGTGGAAAGAGCCTGAGCTTTAGGGCCCAATGCTTTGCTTAAATAGGAGATAGGGTGTCCTTCCTGCATGAGTACTGCTCCAATGCAACTGTTACTAGCATCTGTCTCAATGACGAATGTCTTCTTGAAATCAGGTAGAGCTAGAACCGGGGCTTGAGCTAGAGCAGTTTTAAGGCTTTGAAATGCAGCTTCTGTAGTAGGTGTCCACTGGAATATCACATCCTTCTTCAACAAGTCAGAGAGGGTTCTGCTGATAATCCCGTAGTTTTTTATAAACTTCCTGTAATAACCTGTGAGTCCCAAAAATCCTCTCACTTGCTTGACATTGGTTGGTACAGGCCAGTTCTGGACTGCTGCAATTTTAGCTGGGTCAGTTTGAACTCCAGCTCCACTTATGACATGTCCCAAGTATTCTAGTTCTTGTTGGGCAAAAGAACACTTGCTGAGCTTCACATACAGTTGATTCTCTTGCAGAATTGTAAATACTTGCTCCAGATGTTGGAGGTGCTCCTCTAAAGTTCTACTGTAGATGAGTATGTCATCCATAAAGACTAACACACATTTTCTTAGTAACACTGCAAACAGGATGTTCATTGCAGCTTGGAATGTTGCAGGTGCGTTAGTTAGCCCAAAGGGCATAACCTTGAATTCATATAGGCCATGGTGAGTTTTAAATGTTGTTTTATGCTCCTCACCTGCTATCAATCTGATTTGATGGTATCCAGATCTCAAATCCAATTTGGTAAATTATTTGGCTCCTGCTAATTCATCCAGTAGTTCTTCTACTATAGGCATGGGATATTTGTGTTGGACTGCAACAGAGTTTAACATCCTATAGTCCACACAGAACCTCCATGTTCCATCCTTCTTCCTGACCAACAAAACAGGGGAGGCAAAAGAACTGCAGCTGTGCTGAACCACTCCTTGCTGAAGCATAGTAGATACTTGTTGTTCTATCTCTTGTTTTTGCATTGGATTGTATCTGTACGGCTTGACATTCACCGGTTTTGTTCCAGGTATGAGAGGGATCTGGTGGTCAAATTCTCTGTGAGGGGGCAGGGTAGTAGGAGTATTGAAAAGTTGTTTGTGTTTGTTGATCAGAGGTTGGACTACAGGTGGTATGTCAGTTTCTGCCATAGGTCTTTCCGCCATATGGCAGAGATGAATAACTTGCTCGACTGCTCCAGTGTTCAGTAGCCCTTGCAAGTGTTTCCCAGAGATGGCCTTACATGCATTGAGTTGATCTTTAACACCTCGAAGTGTTATTCTTGTTCCTTGATATTTGAACCTCATGATTTTTTCCTCCAATCCACCCACATGGGGCTCATAGTTTCAAGCCACTGCATGCCCAGTATGATGTCATAAGTGCCCAGTGGTAAAACCTTAAGCTGAGTGTTGAACGTTTGACCCTGACAGAACCACTGTAAATTGGGCACTTGGGTAGTGCAGGGCAGAGTGCCCCCATTGGCAATAGTAACAGTTGCTGCAGGAATATCTTCTGTTGAACATTTTAGTTTCTTGGCCAAATCTGCTCTAATAAAATTAGTGGAACTCCCAGAATTTACCAGGATCAGTAATTGGCGTTTCCCCACCATGCCCTGTAATTTGATACTTTCTTTAGAAGATGTTCCAGTAGCAGCTTGCACAGATAGTTTCATACAATCATCACTCTCCTTGTCAGTCGGTTCAGTTGCTTGACGTTCACTGTCAGAGTCACTAACAGCAGAATCTTGTGGCTGCAGAGCATCCCATAGCTCTTCCATTACGTGTAACTGCACTTTACTGGGACATTTGTGACCTGGTCCATATTTTTCTCCACACTTGAAGCATTCTCCTCTTGCTCTGCGCTGATTCCTGAGATTGTCCACTTTATCTGATACCCTTGGTTGCTCTTCAGGTCTTTTATCTGCTGGTGACGACCCCATTAAACCCTGATGTATATATGACTTGGAACTGAACCGTGGTTCTCATTTCTTGCTGTACTTTGAGGTGTCCTCTGCAAGTAGTGCCTCTTGTGTCTGTGCTAATGAGTAAGCTATATCGACTGAAGTTGGTTGCTGTAACTTGACAGGCGCTCGAATGGATGGTTTCAGCCCTTGTACAAAGCGATTGATGAAAAATGTTTCATCGTAGGCATGATTGTACACCAGCAGCTTGTGCATCTGTTCCTCAAACGTATGGGCATATTCATCCACAGTTTCTGTCTGCTTCAATGCGAAGAACACATCAATGGCCCTCGTGTATTTGTTTCTGTTAAACTTCGCAAACACCGCTACACATAACGCTGCCCAACTGTCGATCGTGTGCATGGCTTCGTATGTCTGAAGCCAGAGAGCTGCATTGCCTGCGAAGTGCATAGTGGCAAAATCGACCCATAGTTCCTGTTGGACCTTATACATGCAGAAATACTTTTCACACTGCTGCTTCCACCACTTGGGGTCCTCCCCATCAAATTTGGGAAAATCAGAGTGAGGAATCCGTGGTTTGTACTGACTGTGATGTGCGCGATGAGTATGAACCGGTGACAATTCTGAATCCTCATCGGAAAAAACTTCAGCAGTATTAAACAAAGACTGATTTTACTCACCGGGGATTGCTGACTGTCGATTCTGATGAGATCCTCTGTGCTCTGCAGCTGGAGGTACCTGGAGACTGCTCTGCCCTTCCGCATGAAGTGGAGGAGGGCGCTGCTGCGGCTGTGGCTGCTCTGGTCCTGATGGAGATGCATGCTTGAGTTGATCCACGCGGCGCACAACACCGTCCAGTGCCTGCTTCATCTCGGCTACCACTGCATCTAGCGAGGTGTTGGCGATGAGGACACGGCCGAGAGTCGCCTCCGTACGCCCCAGCGAAGCGGTGGTCGTCTGCGCCAACGCATCGAAGGCCTTGGCGGACGAGGCGGCGTACTTGTCAAGCGAGTCCTGGAGCTCGTTGACGCGTTCCGCCGTGGCCGCCCCGGCATCGGAGACTGCCTTGCTCTGCTGGATCGTGGCCTGCACCAGGTTCTGCAGATCCGCCAGGGAGAGCTCTGCTGCCGCCATGCGAGCGGAGATCGTCGGTTTGTTGGCGCGCGCCGCTGGATCCGATCGATTTACTCAACCAAACGCAGGTACACCGAGGTGTTTTGCGCGGAATCACCCAAGGGGATCCACACCCTTGCTTGGAATTAGGAGCTGATCGATGGATTGATCGCGAGATCTGGATGAAAATTTTGGGGAAAACAGAGAAAGCGGATCGATACAAGGCTCTGAATACCAGATGCTACGGAATCGTAGCAACTCCTCGCGTCATGCCAGGATGTGGTAACGAGAGGCAAAAGAGAATTGCGTGGGGAGGAAGAAGAAGCATAGAGGAAGGATTGTATTCCAGAGAATAATGTTTACAATTGCCAGTTCTCTTTCCTCTCTCCACACACTAGCTATATAACGGTTCTATTACAGGCCACACTAGGCCGGCCCAACGGCCATCCACCCACTCAAGGCACGGCAAGGCCCAGGTCGTTGCAGCACCATTGGTCCATATAACGGGAGTAGGCGAGCTCGTGTGCTCTTTCGCCACTCTCGACCTTAGGCCAATAAATGTACTATTTGGGCTGGTGTGTATTACGCTACGAACTAGTCGGACCTTGCAACAAGGCAACTGTTACTCACAAGGATTTTTGTATCCGAAAGGGAATAATTTCAGGCCAAGATTATATAATAAGAAGTTTTCTGGAAGGAACCTGTGATCTTTTCAGACTTTTTCTTGGCGGTAAAGGCTGACGACGATGACGGAGCTGGCAAATGAGCAAAGGAAGGGTATTCCCGGAATAAGAGGATCAAAAGCAGCTACAAGCAAAGAAAAATCCAGAAACCATTTAGTTGATGATGTGGGAACCACGAACATGCATTATGCATAGCAACAGACTCAAGTATGACAGTATCATGTTTGATCAAGTTTCTGAGAGAGAGCCTCCAATTCGGCAAGCACAAGACCCAACTCCAGCTCCTCCACGACTATGGCTACCTATCTACAACACCCACGGCTCAACCATACATCCGTACTGGTAGAAAAAGAGGCTTCCGTCCAGCCCCATTAGTCGCGAAACTGTAGGAACCGCGACTAATGAAGTCTTTAGTCGCGGTTCGGCAGACGAACCGCGACCAAAGGCCTGGGCCCAGGGCGCTCGGTGGCCAGCTGGTGCACGTGAGGGGCTTTAGTCGCGGTTGGCCAGGCCAACCGCGACTAAAGGTGCGCAAAGGCCTTTAGTCGCGGTTGGCCAGGCCAACCGCGACTAAAGCTCCTCCCCTATATATACCAGTTCAGCACGCTCACTTAGCCATTTGGTGCCACTTCTCTTCACAAGCTTCACAAGGGGGTGTAGGTTTGCTTTTGGTTCCTCTTATGCACACAAGGTGTTTGATGAAATGCCCTAAGAGGGTGAAACAAACATGATATGAAGTGTTGGAGCCACACTTGAGGTTCCTCATTTATTTTTTCCTCCTCGATCGCGGTTAGCAACCTGAACCTTTCATGCATGTGTGTCATTGATAAAATATGCATGTGTGCAGTTCATTGTTTAATTTATATTGTTTGTAGCTAGTTAGTTTAACAAATGCATGATGGTTAATTATATATTTTATATTATAATAATGCAGATGAATCGGCAATGGATGTACGGTAACCGACTCTCCGGCGAGTTCACTACGGGTTTGAAAGATTTCCTTGTAGTGGCTAATGCGAACAAGCAGGGGGGTTTTGTTATCTGTCCATGTGTTATCTGTAAGAATCAGAAGGGTTACTCTTCCTCAAGAGATGTTCACATGCATCTGCTTCGGCACGGTTTCATGCCAAGCTATAATTGTTGGACCAAGCATGGAGAAAGAGGGGTTATAATGGAAGAAGATGAAGAAGGGGATGATTTCATCGATGAAAGCTATCTTGCTCATTTCGGTGATACTTTCATGGAGGATGCTGAAGGTGAAGGGGAAGGTGAAGAAGAGGCACGTGATGATCCCGTTGATGATCTTGGTCGGACCATTGCTGATGCACGGAGACGCTGCGAAACTGAAAAGGAGAGGGAGAATTTGGATCGCATGTTAGAGGTTCACAGAAAGGCGCTGTACCCCGGATGCGATGATGGTCTGAAAAAGCTGGGCTGCACACTGGATTTGCTGAAATGGAAGGCAGAGGCAGGTGTAGCTGACTCGGCATTTGAAAATTTGCTGAAAATGTTGAAGAATATGTTTCCAAAGGATAACGAGTTGCCCGCCAGTACGTACGAAGCAAAGAAGGTTGTCTGCCCTCTAGGTTTAGAGGTTCTGAAGATACATGCATGCATCAACGACTGCATCCTCTATCGCGGTGAATACGAGAATTTGAATGAATGCCCGGTATGCACTGCATTGCGTTATAAGATCAGAGGCGATGACCCTGGTGACGATGTTGAGGGCCAGAAACCCAGGAAGAGGGTTCCCGCCAAGGTGATGTGGTATGCTCCTATAATACCATGGTTGAAACGTCTGTTCAGGAACAAAGAGCATGCCAAGTTGTTGCGATGGCACAAAGAGGACCGTAAGTCGGACGGGAGTTGAGACACACCGCAGATGGAACGCAATGGAGAAAGATCGACAGATGGTTCAAAGATTTTGCAGCTGACGCAAGGAACATAAGATTTGCTCTAAGTACGGATGGCATGAATCCTTTTGGCGAGCAGAGCTCCAGCCATAGCACCTGGCCCGTGACTCTATGCATCTACAACCTTCCTCCTTGGTTGTGCATGAAGCGGAAGTTCATTATGATGCCAGTGCTCATCCAAGGTCCGAAGCAACCCGGCAACGACATCGATGTGTACCTAAGGCCATTAGTTGATGAACTTTTACAGCTGTGGGGTGGTGTCCGTGTGTGGGATGAGCACAAACAAGAGGAATTTGACCTACGAGCGTTGCTTTTCGTAACCATCAACGATTGGCCTGCTCTTAGTAACCTTTCGGGACTGTCAAATAAGGGATACAATGCATGCACGCACTGCTTACATGAGACTGAAAATGTTCGAGTAGCCATTGTGAAGCTATGTGCATTCCTCAATGCAATCTCTCAGAAGGTAATCAATCCAGAAGTTCTACCACGGTTACAGAACGATGTGATCCAATGTCTTGTCAGTTTCGAGTTGGTGTTCCCGCCATCCTTCTTCAATATTATGACGCACCTCCTGGTTCACCTAGTCGAAGAGATTTTCGTTCTCGGTCCTGTATTTCTACACAATATGTTCCCCTTCGAGAGGTTCATGGGAGTATTAAAGAAATATGTTCGTAACCGTGCTAGGCCAGAAGGAAGCATCGCCAAGGGCTATGGAAATGAGGAGGTAATTGAGTTTTGTGTTGACTTTGTTCCTGACCTTAAGCCGATTGGTCTTCCTCGATCGCGGCACGAGGGGAGACTAAGTGGAAAAGGCACGATCGGAAGGAAATCAACGATATGTATGGACGGCCATTCTCTGACTGAAGCACACCACACTGTACTGGCCAATTCCAGCTTGGTGGCTCCGTACTTTGAGAAACACAAGAATATTTTACGCTCGGACAACCCGGGGAAGCCTGAATCCTGGATTAGGAAGGCCCACATGGAGACTTTCGGCAGTTGGTTGAGAAAACATTTAATGAATGACAATGATGTTGTAGATCAGCTGTACATGTTGGCCAAGACACCATCTTCAACTATAACGACTTTCCAAGGGTACGAGATAAATGGGAATACATTTTACACGATCGCCCAAGATAAAAAGAGCACCAACCAAAACAGTGGTGTCCGCTTTGATGCAGCAACCGAGAATGGGCAAAAGGTCACATATTATGGTTACATAGAGGAGATATGGGAACTTGACTATGGACCCTCCTTTAAGGTCCCTTTGTTCCGGTGCAAATGGTTCAAGCTAACAGGAGGTGGGGTAAAGGTGGACCAGCAATACGGAATGACAATGGTGGATTTCAACAATCTTGGTTACCTTGACGAACCATTCGTCCTAGCGAAAGATGTCGCTCAGGTTTTCTATGTGAAGGACATGAGTAGCAAACCGAGGAAACGGAAAGATAAGAAAACGATCAGTGCATCATGCGATGATCCAAAGCGCCACATTGTTCTTTCAGGGAAAAGAAACATCATGGGAGTGGAGGACAAGACAGACATGTCAGAAGATTATAATATGTTTGCTGAAATTCCGCCCTTCAAAGTGAACACCGACCCAAGCATTAAGTTAAATGATGAGGATGCTCCATGGATACGGCACAATCGTAAGCAAGCAGGGACACAAGGGAAGAAATGATGTGTAATAATTTATTGTATCAAACCTTTTGTCAAACCTTCAAGGGGTTTTAAAATGAATTAGTTTTATTTTTCTGATTTTTTTGATATATAATTGTATTTTTAAGATTTTAAAATGAATTAGTTTTATTTTTCTGATTTTAAAAGGAAAAAGGAAGAAGAAGAAAGAAGGAAAAAGGAAGAAAAAAACAGAAGAAAAAAGGAAAAACAGAAGAAAAAAACAAACAGAAGAAAAACATAAGAAAAAAACAGAAGAAAAAAACAGAAGAAAAAAGGAAAAAGGAAAAAAGGAAGAAAAAAAAATATGCCACCTACTGGGCCACCACGGCCTGAATACGACTAGAAACCCATTAAAGGGCCAGGATTCAGGCCCGCAGAAGGCCGAGTAGGCCCACAGGCACATAGTTACAGAATAGGCCCGTAAGCCTGCATTTGAGAGGAGCTCGAAGTGGTGAGCGCAGCCGCGCTTATAAACCACTGTCGAAGCCTCTCGGCTAGCGAGGTGGGACTAAACATCCCACCGCACCGCGCCAGTTCTAGCAGAGACCTTTAGTCGCGGTTGGGGAGGCGGGCCGCGACTAAAGGGTACCTTTAGTCGCGGTCCGCCTCTCCAACCGCGACTAAAGGGTCTTTCTACGCGGGAACGGAAGCGGCGCCAAAACCCTTTA
>NC_041385.1:52972599-52975283 GCF_002162155.2 Triticum dicoccoides
TTATAAATGTGTTGTCCTCGCCTCCCCTCTCCGTGACGCCGTCGTCTGCCGCCCCGTCTCGCGCTCTACCGCGACACCCTCTCCCACCCCTTCCTCGCCCCCTCCTTTCGCCACCGCCCTTTCGCCACCGCCACCGCCCCCCTTCTTCACTTAATTAATTTGTTTTTACTACATGTTTTCAGGACTGACATAATGGCGGACGATAGAGCTGACCCGATTATGGACAACTATGATCCGGACGGTGAAGCACATATGTTCGGCATCATAAACGGCGATATTCTATATGTGCCGACCGGAGAAGAAGAAGATGATATCTCTTCTTATCTGAACATTGACGGTGAAGATGAAGGGCGCCGTCAGCAAGATGATGCCGAACAAACGTCGATAAACGACGATCTTCAAATGGAAGTAGCAACCACCTCCGGATCGTCGAAACAATCGAGTACGTCGTCAAAGCGTGGCGCAACCAAGACGATGAAACAAGGAGAAACATGCACCATCGAGGTTGTCGACAGTGCAACCGGCAGGCCGCTGGAGCCCCGCAAGAACGCCACCAAGTTTGTCAGCCAATGCGGAGCCATTGTTAGAGACAACGTCTCGATCACCGTCCAGGAGTGGAATGAGCCAAAGAAGGCACGAATTGATGGTTTCACTTTTGTCGATAAGAGAACAAAAAAAGATTGCTTCAAGAAGCTTATGGAACATTTCGTTCTACCTCCGGAATACAACAAATTCGATGAGGAGGGTAACAAGATTGAGGAAAACAAGGAGAGGAGGAGGATAGTCAAACAGTTCGCTCTTCATAAGATGGCCGACGCATTCCGGAAATTCAAGCAAAATCTAGCCCATGACTTTGTCAAGCAGAACAAGACTCCGGATTTCAAAGGACAATATGAGAAACTGAAACATGATTGGCCAGAATTTGTGAAGCAAAAGAAATCGGAGCAGTTCATTCAAATATCGAAAAAATAAGGAAAATGCGGCTAAGAAGGAGTACAATCATGTTATGGGGCCAGGAGGGTATCGCCTTTGGGAGCCTAGGTGGAAGAAGATGGAGAACGAGCTGAGGGCGCGAGGAATCCGTCCAGGTACGGAGGGATGGGACCCAAGGGCCAAAAGCTGGTGGTACGGGCATGGGGGAACGCTGAACCCGGAGACAGGGGAGTGTGTTTACCGGGGCAAATTAATTAAACCCACCCAAGCCCTTATTGACGCAATGAGGGATGCTCAACAGGGGAAGATCAAGTTCAACAGAGAAAACGACGCGCTGACAAAAGCCCTCGGGAATCCTGAACACGGAGGACGTGTACGAGGCATGGGGCACATTCCGTGGAAAATAGGGTTCCCCCAGAACGATGACCCGTACGGTTACAGAAGCCGTAAGAGAAAGATGGATCGGGAAGCAGATGTTGTGGCGCGGTTGGCATAGGTAATGGATGTGATGAAGAAAACCATGAGTGTACTAGTAGCCGAAAGAGATGCAGCTCGGGTGCAGCATGAAGATCATCCAGCGGATCTCGGAAGCCAGCAGCGGAGAAGCAGCGTGGCTTCCACGGAGGCCCCACCGGCTGGTGCAGATGCACCGACGATCGAAATTACTGCACCGGAGCCTCTGGTGGTCCAAATTACTGCACCGGAGCCTCTGGTGGTCGAAATTACTTCACCGGAGCCTCCTCGCTACCCCGTGGACGATATAAAGGAGATGAAAGAATGTCATCTGTATTATCCTATCGGGAACATGTCCATGAAGGTAGCCATCGGCAGTGCTTTACCATGTTTACCTGGAGCACTCCACCACAACAACCCCATTCAAGATGGCTATGCTCGTGTCACGGTGGAGGACATAGTCCAAGGGTTTGAGGACCTGGAGATTGACATTGCTACACCTGAAGGGGAGAAAAGACTTGGAGATGTCAAGCGCCATTTCATTCTATGGCAAAAGAAGTTTATCAAGTTTCCAGGCGAGGCGCCAAGGACAACAAGTCCACCCCCCTACGGTGGTGGTGGTGGCGGTGGCGGCGGTGGTGGTGGTGGTGGTGGTGGTGGTGGTGGCGGTTCACCTACACCTCCGTCACGTCAGCCGACGCCGCCCCCCAGTCCACAACGTCCGGCGGGTGATCAGCCGCCGCCCCCCAGTCCTCGTCCGGCGGGTGATCAGACGCCGCCCCCCAATCCACCTCCGGCAAAGAAGCAGAAGCAGTCCTGGATTATTAACCCGGACCCTTATGTACCTAAGACCACAAAGGTACCGGAGCCATCACTGAAGCCTCTCCCCATAAGGCCTTGGGAACGTAGTGCCGAGGAAGTCGACGCGGCTGCGGCTGCTGATTTGGAGAAATGGAAGGCGGACTGCAAGAAGAAAAGAGAGCCCGAGCCCAAGCCAGTATTTTCTGATGAGCAAAAGAAGTGGGCTAAGTCATTTTTGAGCACACCGTCCCAAGCCGCGAAGAATCTGCCTAACGACTATGCACGTGAACTTCGCAGGCAGGCACTCATGTTCAAGGAGAACAAAGAGCGGGAGAAGGCCGAAAGTAAAAAAAGCGGGAAACAAGTTGCCCAGCTCGGGGAACAAAGTAAACAATCGATTGCCCCGCTTATAGTGGAAGCCTTCTGTCCGGATGCCCCCGAGATCATACAAGCTGCGGCAGCACAGGGATTGACTGTAACGAGTGCCAGAGAACAAG
>NC_041385.1:52976769-52998179 GCF_002162155.2 Triticum dicoccoides
GGGGGCTAAAACCCTAAACCTGCGGCGGCCTATAGTCGCGGTTGGCCAGAAGAACCGCGACTAAAGGTCCTCCGCCCCGACGGCCACCTGGCGCCCACGTGGACGGGCCTTTAGTCGCGGTTCTTAAGCAACCGCGACTAAAGGGGGGGGGGGCCTTTAGTCGCGCCAGGTCGGTCGCGGTTGCACAACCGCGACTAATGGCAGTTGCGAACCGCGACCAAAGGCCCTTTTTCCACCAGTGGTACCTAAATTCATTCCAAGATGAACATGGAAAAAGGAGGAGACGAAGACAGACTGTGAACCATAACTAGCAGCAACTATCCATCAGTCAGCACTGAGAGAAGAGAACTGCCGTCTGCGCCGAGTTTCGCAGCAACTGAATCTCGGTTGCAGGCAGAGACAAAGCACAAATGGCTCGTAAGGGTAAGGATGTAATTGCACTGGTTAAATGGTATAACCCAGTTAGAACATCTTCAGTAGATGATGTAAAATAGGCCAGGACCACTTTTTAGATAATGAGAGAGCAAAAACACTGCTCCAATAGATGATGTAGATGCAAATATTTTTACTAGGGGATATGGCAGTGATGTAAAATAGGCCACCAACTGATGCAAATTTGCAAGCCTTGCTTCGGCACACCCACTCCAACTCCGATCTGTCGGCCCCACCCAGTCGCCCACGCCCGTCGCGTCTCGGGCCCCATTTCGTCCCGCACCCGCCACGATCCGCCACCCTCCACGAGCCCCCCCTTCCCACCGGCCGATCGCCGCCTCTGCCTGCCCAGTGGACGGCCGTTGTCGCCGGTGTTGAAGCCTGAGACCACCATGTTTCCCGCCGCCTCACACAACACCCATCCCCGTCGCGCATTTTCCTTCTTCGACGTCCAGTTGCCTTCGTCACCTCATACCACATCCGTCCCATGGCCTTCGTCGCCGTCGTCCCCCATCCTTGTCGTCAATGGCATCTACCACGCCGCCAACCGTAATCACATCGGGGGGCTTACCTCACGGCCCTGATACTGCCGCCATTGGACTTTTCGCGCGACATCGACCCCTAGCATCGAAGGTTTGCCATCTAAACCATCGTCCACGTATCGAAATAGTCCAAGAAATGAGCACCAAAATAATAATTTGGAATGATGTTTGCATTTGAACCGAGATATTTCTTGTGCGTCAATGTTGTGCAGTGTTGGTAGTGAGGTGTTTTGAATTGAGGAAGAAACCGGATACATGAGCGATGAATACAGTAGTGATAATGCCAATCGTATCAATAGCAATTGAAGAAATGAAGATGATTTTAGCAGCGACAACGAATCGTGGTCGTCATATGATAACTTACCTATGGAGGACTTTCAAAAAAATGAGGATGATGAATGCAGTGAAAACGTAAATAACGTGTAGTTTAATTCGATTTTTTTATTGGAAAAAAACGCATGGCTACTTATAAGTCTTTGTTTTTAATCTACATGAAGATGTTGATGTTCAAAATGAGCAAAATGATTTTTCAGGAATCTTTCGTCGATAACTTAGCCAGGTTCGTTCAAACATTTTGTACGGCACGCAGTCATATGAACTAAATGATGACAACTTACATGTGTTTATGTGTAATTCTGTTGGACGATGTTGATGGTCCTAGTGGTGATGACGACCAGGATGATAAAAACGGACAATGGGCAGGCTGAATAGCAGCAACAAGCGCTAGATAGACATTGAAAGGTTATGGCTATGCCTTTTTAGGTCGAGTAAATAGCATAAAACTACTACTTTACAGGCTATGGTTCCAAAAAACTACCGGTTTTTATTTTTTCGCTGATAACTACCAATTCGGGGGTCGGCTGTTTCAAAAAACTCCAAATGACCGTTGCTTCAAAATTAAACCTGTTTATGATAGGTCGGGCCCGCACCTAAACATTTCGTCTATTTGACCGTGTGTGTTGACCGTCAACTGACATGTAGGGCCCATATGTCAGTGTCTGAAAAAGCAACCGGGGCCCTGAAAAATTTCTGAAATAGCAATCGGGTCCCTGGAAGTTTTTAGAAAAAGCAATCAAGTCCCTAGATCTAGAGGAGGCGCACCCGCCATGGCAGGAGCTCGATCTCGAGCTCTCTGCCTGGAACTGCGATGCCACCTCCTCCGGCCGACGCCGTGCACCACCTGCAGCCGGCGAACCACGCCCGCCGTGGCCGGATCCACGCCGTCGCACCACCTGCAGCCGGCGAGCCACGCCCGTCGTGGCCGGATCCACGCCGCCCCTCGCCTGTGGTGGCCGCGCCACGCCGGCCCTCGCCCGTGGCCGCCGCTATGCGGCCCCTCGCCTGCGCCGACCACCACGCCGCCCCTCGCCTGTGTGCGCCGACCACCACGTACGCCCTGTCTCGCCTGCGCCGGCGGCTACACTCTGCCTCGCCCGTGCCGGCCGCTGCCCTGCCAGCAACGCGCACCTCCCGCCGCCAAGGATGAGGCCCGCCTCTGGAATGCCTCCTCGTCGCCAACTCCACCACCATGAGCTCCGGCGAGGACCTCCCACGACCATGGGGAGGCTGGGGAGGGAAGGGAGGAACAAGAAAGAGAAGAGGGGAAGAGAAGAGGAAGACGAAACTGACATGTGGGCCCCAGATGTCAGTTAACGGTCAACACACGGTCAAATAGACGGAATGTTTAGGTACGGGCCCGACCTGTCATAAACAGGTTTAATTTTTAACCAACGGGCATTTGGGGTTTTTTAAAACAGCCAACCCCCGAATTGGTAGTTATCAGCGAAAAATTAAAAACCGGTAGTTTTTTGGAACCATAGCCTGTAAAGTAGTAGTTTTTCAATGTTGTGCAGTGTTGGTAGTGAGGTGTTTTGAATTGAGGAAGAAACCGGATACATGAGCGATGAGTACAGTAGTGATAATGCCAATCGTATCAATAGCAATTGTACAAATGAAGATGATTTTAGCAGCGACAACGAATCGTGGTCGTCATATGATAACTTACCTACGGAGGACTTTCAAAAAAATGAGGATGATGAATGCAGTGAAAACGTAAATAACGTGTAGTTTAATTCGATTTTTTTATTGGAAAAAAACGCATGGCTACTTATAAATCTTTGTTTTTAATCTACATGAAGATGTTGATGTTCAAAATGAGCAAAATGATTTTTCAGGAATCTTTCGTCGATAACTTAGCCAGGTTCGTTCAAACATTTTGTACGGCACGCAGTCATATGAACTAAATGATGACAACTTACATGTGTTTATGTGTAATTCTGTTGGACGATGTTGATGGTCCTAGTGGTGATGACGACCAGGATGATAAAAACGGACAATGGGCAGGCTGAATAGCAGCAACAAGCGCTAGATAGACATTGAAAGGTTATGGCTATGCCTTTTTAGGTCGAGTAAATAGCATAAAACTACTACTTTACAGGCTATGGTTCCAAAAAACTACCGGTTTTTATTTTTTCGCTGATAACTACCAATTCGGGGGTCGGCTGTTTCAAAAAACTCCAAATGACCGTTGCTTCAAAATTAAACCTGTTTATGACAGGTCGGGCCCGCACCTAAACATTTCGTCTATTTGACCGTGTGTGTTCACCGTCAACTGACATGTAGGGCCCATATGTCAGTGTCTGAAAAAGCAACCGGGGCCCTGAAAAATTTCTGAAATAGCAATCGGGTCCCTGGAAGTTTTTAGAAAAAGCAATCAAGTCCCTAGATCCAGAGGAGGCGCACCCGCCATGGCAGGAGCTCGATCTCGAGCTCTCTGCCTGGAACTGCGATGCCACCTCCTCCGGCCGACGCCGTGCACCACCTGCAGCCGGCGAACCACGCCCGCCGTGGCCGGATCCACGCCGCCGCACCACCTGCAGCCGGCGAGCCACGCCCGTCGTGGCCGGATCCACGCCGCCCCTCGCCTGTGGTGGCCGCGCCACGCCGGCCCTCGCCCGTGGCCGCCGCTATGCGGCCCCTCGCCTGCGCCGACCACCACGCCGCCCTCGCCTGTGTGCGCCGACCACCACGTACGCCCTGTCTCGCCTGCGCCGGCGGCCACACTTTGCCTCGCCCGTGCCGGCCGCTGCCCTGCCAGCAACGCGCACCTCCCGCCGCCAAGGATGAGGCCCGCCTCTGGAATGCCTCCTCGTCGCCAACTCCACCACCATGAGCTCCGGCGAGGACCTCCCACGACCATGGGGAGGCTGGGGAGGGAAGGGAGGAACAAGAAAGAGAAGAGGGGAAGAGAAGAGGAAGACGAAACTGACATGTGGGCCCCAGATGTCAGTTAACGGTCAACACACGGTCAAATAGACGGAATGTTTAGGTACGGGCCCGACCTGTCATAAACAGGTTTAATTTTTAACCAACGGGCATTTGGGGTTTTTTAAAACAGCCAACCCCCGAATTGGTAGTTATCAGCGAAAAATTAAAAACCGGTAGTTTTTTGGAACCATAGCCTGTAAAGTAGTAGTTTTTTAATGTTGTGCAGTGTTGGTAGTGAGGTGTTTTGAATTGAGGAAGAAACCGGATACATGAGCGATGAGTACAGTAGTGATAATGCCAATCGTATCAATAGCAATTGTACAAATGAAGATGATTTTAGCAGCGACAACGAATCGTGGTCGTCATATGATAACTTACCTACGGAGGACTTTCAAAAAAATGAGGATGATGAATGCAGTGAAAACGTAAGTAACGTGTAGTTTAATTCGATTTTTTTATTGGAAAAAAACGCATGGCTACTTATAAGTCTTTGTTTTTAATCTACATGAAGATGTTGATGTTCAAAATGAGCAAAATGATTTTTCAGGAATCTTTCGTCGATAACTTAGCCAGGTTCGTTCAAACATTTTGTACGGCACGCAGTCATATGAACTAAATGATGACAACTTACATGTGTTTATGTGTAATTCTGTTGGACGATGTTGATGGTCCTAGTGGTGATGACGACCAGGATGATAAAAACGGACAATGGGCAGGCTGAATAGCAGCAACAAGCGCTAGATAGACATTGAAAGGTTATGGCTATGCCTTTTTAGGTCGAGTAAATAGCATAAAACTACTACTTTACAGGTTATGGTTCCAAAAAACTACCGGTTTTTATTTTTTCGCTGATAACTACCAATTCGGGGGTCGGCTGTTTCAAAAAACTCCAAATGACCGTTGCTTCAAAATTAAACCTGTTTATGACAGGTCGGGCCCGCACCTAAACATTTCGTCTATTTGACCGTGTGTGTTGACCGTCAACTGACATGTAGGGCCCATATGTCAGTGTCTAAAAAAGCAACCGGGGCCCTGAAAAATTTCTGAAATAGCAATCGGGTCCCTGGAAGTTTTTAGAAAAAGCAATCAAGTCCCTAGATCCAGAGGAGGCGCACCCGCCATGGCAGGAGCTCGATCTCGAGCTCTCTGCCTGGAACTGCGATGCCACCTCCTCCGGCCGACGCCGTGCACCACCTGCAGCCGGCGAACCACGCCCGCCGTGGCCGGATCCACGCCGCCGCACCACCTGCAGCCGGCGAGCCACGCCCGTCGTGGCCGGATCCACGCCGCCCCTCGCCTGTGGTGGCCGCGCCACGCCGGCCCTCGCCCGTGGCCGCCGCTATGCGGCCCCTCGCCTGCGCCGACCACCACGCCGCCCCTCGCCTGTGTGCGCCGACCATCACGTACGCCCTGTCTCGCCTGCGCCGGCGGCCACACTCTGCCTCGCCCGTGCCGGCCGCTGCCCTGCCAGCAACGCGCACCTCCCGCCGCCAAGGATGAGGCCCGCCTCTGGAATGCCTCCTCGTCGCCAACTCCACCACCATGAGCTCCGGCGAGGACCTCCCACGACCATGGGGAGGCTGGGGAGGGAAGGGAGGAACAAGAAAGAGAAGAGGGGAAGAGAAGAGGAAGACGAAACTGACATGTGGGCCCCAGATGTCAGTTAACGGTCAACACACGGTCAAATAGACGGAATGTTTAGGTACGGGCCCGACCTGTCATAAACAGGTTTAATTTTTAACCAACGGGCATTTGGGGGTTTTTTGAAACAGCCAACCCCCGAATTGGTAGTTATCAGCGAAAAATTAAAAACCGGTAGTTTTTTGGAACCATAGCCTGTAAAGTAGTAGTTTTTCAATGTTGTGTAGTGTTGGTAGTGAGGTGTTTTGAATTGAGGAAGAAACCGGATACATGAGCGGTGAGTACAGTAGTGATAATGCCAATCGTATCAATAGCAATTGTACAAATGAAGATGATTTTAGCAGCGACAACGAATCGTGGTTGTCATATGATAACTTACCTACGGAGGACTTTCAAAAAAATGAGGATGATGAATGCAGTGAAAACGTAAGTAACGTGTAGTTTAATTCGATTTTTTTATTGGAAAAAAACGCATGGCTACTTATAAGTCTTTGTTTTTAATCTACATGAAGATGTTGATGTTCAAAATGAGCAAAATGATTTTTCAGGAATCTTTCGTCGATAACTTAGCCAGGTTCGTTCAAACATTTTGTACGGCACGCAGTCATATGAACTAAATGATGACAACTTACATGTGTTTATGTGTAATTCTGTTGGACGATGTTGATGGTCCTAGTGGTGATGACGACCAGGATGATAAAAACGGACATTGGGCAGGCTGAATAGCAGCAACAAGCGCTAGATAGACATTGAAAGATTATGGCTATGCCTTTTTAGGTCACAGAGGGAGGCGTACTCATTCTAGGACAAGCACGCGAAAGAGGGTAGATTCAGCATAAGAAAAGAGAAGGTGAAACAAGGGAAAGATCTTTCAGGAACTATACGGTTCAGGCACTTCGTTTGCTCTAGGGCAGGAAAACGGCAGAGCAAATTCTTAAACACAGATGGGCTAAGACTTGAGACTCGGTGCGAGTGTGGTGCACAGCCGGTGCTGATGTTGGACAGATCACATAGAGTTTGGTTCGTCGTGACATTTGTGAATGATCACAACCATGTGCTGCCTAGACCCGACAAGGTCCCATTTCTATGGTCACATAGATGGATAAAAGATTTTGAGAGAGCATAAATCTTAGAGATGGAAGGAGCTAGGATCAAAAAGCACATAATCATTGATAACTTCATCAGTATGTATGGTTCGTATGATAAGTGCGGCCTTGTGAGGCGCACATTTACAACCCGTGTTATAGAGAAAATGAAACTGACTGCAAAGGGTGATGCTGACTCGGTAATCGGCATTATGAGGAGCAAAATGGCGAAGGACCCGGACTTCTTCTTTGAATACGTGCTTAATAAGGAAGGGAGGTTAAAGAGCATGTTCTGGTGCGATGCACAGTCACGGCGGGACTATTAGGACTACAGAGATATGATAGTGTTTGGCAGCACATACAAGATGAACATGTATGGTATGCCGTTCATCCCTTTATCAGTGTTAATAGCCACCATTGCACCATCTCTTTTGGTTGCGCCATTGTGTCCGACGAGACTAAAGGTGTGTACGTGTGTCTGTTGTAGACATTCATGAAGCAAATTTTCAGCAGAAGCCAAAGTCAATAATCATAAACAGAGACGCTGGAATGATCCGATCGATTCAGAATGTCCTTTCAGATGTGTGACATCCTCTTTGTTCATGGCATGTATAAAAAAATATGCAGAGGCACCTTTATCATAAATCACTAAAGGAGTTCGGGTCGTTGTTGTACTACTCCACCTCTCATGCCAATTATCATGAGAGATGGAGTGCTTTTGTCGATAAATGGAAGACGGAGAAAATTGGCATGAAAGATGTAGAGTACAACAGCAACCTGAACTCCTTCATTGGCGTATGATAAGGATGCTCTGCACATTTTTCTCTAATGCCA
The DNA here is from genome assembly GCF_002162155.2 of Triticum dicoccoides. Lineage (NCBI taxonomy): Eukaryota > Viridiplantae > Streptophyta > Magnoliopsida > Poales > Poaceae > Triticum > Triticum dicoccoides. Next base: position 52,984,571 of record NC_041385.1, read on the forward strand.
TGAATAAAGACGATGGCACACATCGGGAAGGACACTCCGAATTACTCGGATGATTGCATCTTCTCCGTCTGTGATTACTCACTTTGGCTTCTGCTGACAATTTGCTTTCATGAATATCTATAGTAGCCACATGCACATATCTTCAGTTTCTTCAGACACAATGGTGCAACAAAAAATGATGGTGCAGTGGTGGTTATTAACATCGATGAAGAGGATGAACGACATAGCATACATGTTCATCTTATATGTGTCGTCAAACACTATCACATCTCCGTAGTCATCGTAGTCCCGTCGTGACTGTGCATCGCACCAGAACATGCTCTTTAACCGCCCTTTCTTATCAAGCACATACTCAAAGAAGTTCGGGTCATTTGCCTTTCTGCTCCTCATAATGTTGATTATCGTGTCAGCATCACTCTTTACGACCAGTGTCATTTTCTCTATGCAACACAGGTTGTAAAGGTCTTGCCTAACAAGGCCGACCGTACGAACCATACCTATTGAGCAAGTTATCAACGATTATGTTCTTTCTGATCCCAGCTCCTTCCATCGCTAAGATCTCCGCTCTCTGTGAATCTTTATCCGTCTATGTGATCACATAAATGGGATCTCGTCGGGTCTAGCCAACACATGGTTGTGATCATCCACAGATGTCACAACGAACCGAACTCTACCTGATCTTCACCACCAACAACGCACCACACTCACACCGGGTCTCAGGTCTTAGCCTGCGGGTGCGCCCCTTCGTGTTTAAGAATTTACTCTACCATTTTCCTGCCCCGGAGCAAACGAACCGCATGAACTGTATAGTTCATGAGACACATTTCCTCGTTTCACCTTCTCTTTGATGATGTTGAATCGTAGAACATGTACGCCTCTCCTAGTGCCCCAAAAAGTCATAACCATAACCTTCCCATGCATATCATATTCAACTTAGAAGATACCAGATTAGAACCTACCAACACCAGAGTTAAATATTTGCCTTTCCCTAAAGCTAGAAAATGGAATAGATCGAAAAGTATACAACAAACACTCTACTTTAGATGCATGTACGTATCAAATGTTTTTCATAATCTTATATGCTAACCTGGTAGGGCACAAGTGGTCGTGTAGATGATAGTTTTGATGATCTCTTGTGGACGTTGACGTGGTGGACACGTTGATGAAGAACCCTGATCCCCCAGGGTGAAACCTTGGCTTCATGAGACACATGTTCGTGAAATAGGATGTTCTGGGTCATCTATGAATACATACTCTATTTATATATAAGCCGCCTGCCGAGGATCGGTACAGTTAGGGTTTAGCACTACAAACAACTTGGTAACAAACTATGCCACTTGTTAGGATACTAATTGATCGCCTCGTTTTCTTCTAGATAGAAGGCTCTTCTAGACTTTGCTTTTCAAAGGCTTGAACGTTGAAGTCTCATAGTTCCCATCATCATCGTCATCTTCAGGCCAAAAATCCATAATACTCTTGAGAAAATCATCCAACCTCTGTATTTGCTCTGCGCTCATAAAGCGATGCTATCCTTGTTGTGTCATTCATGATGATTATCCATACGTGTGTTTTGGCATGCTAGCAGGGTCAATAGCAAGCTTTGCTTCCATTGTCCACCTCTCCATAACACAACAAATAGGGATGGTCTCAGGGCCGGTCCTAAGATTTCATTGGCCCGGGGCAAAACTATAACCCAGGGGCCCTTAATATAAACATTGAGATAATAGACAATATGTGGGTATAAAAAAAGTGTGGTCTCCTCTTGGCTGACGGATTGACCTCTTCCCTTCTTGGTGGCTGAGGTGTAGGTAGTTGTATGGAGACGAGAGTTGTGCGGAGTGGTTAGGTGGGCTTCGAATCGGTGAAGACTTACTCTAACACAGTGACATCTGAGTCCTCACGACGAAAAAATGATACAACATAGGGGGTGAGGCGATCTCGGTGTGGGTGCATAGCGCTCGTTTCTGGCATTGTGCTGCCTCACGCTTGTGCAGCTCCGTTTTGTGCTACAACATTGGGCCAGGCCTAATATCGAGGTGAAGCTAAGAAAAAAAGGCCTAGCATCAAGGTAAAGCTAACAAAAATGTCACCAGTATCAACACGAAAGACTAGTTAGTACTAATGTGTGCCCTAAAAATAGTACTCCCATTGTAGCTCGTATTAACTAACATGTTTATGACGTATATCCTTTCTTTAGAATATCTATAATACAACTTTTACAGTCAGAAAAAACAAGAAAAAGATAACTGCTGATGCATCACAAAAATAATTTGCATTCACATAAGTGGTTACCTCTCTGTTTTACTCGGTCCCTCGTTCATATGTTTTTATCCGTTCATCTTCAGAACACGCTCACCTGGAACTGAAGTATTTGGTCCATCACACTTATACTAAATGCCAAATCTGCCATAGAAAAACAACGTTTGCATTACTTCTTTCAAAAGATAGTACTATAACACATACAAAATGAAGGAGAAATTATTATGAGATGTTGATCCTACTCCCTCCGTCCGGAAATACTTGTCATCAAAATGATAAAAGTGGATGTATCTAGATGTATTTTAGTTCTAGATACATCATTTTTTGTCCATTTTGATGACAAGTATTTTCGGACGGAGGAAGTACTAATTTGCACTGTGACGGGGTGACAGGAAGTCTAAACGGGGTTCTGTAATTCACGTCACCTTATTGTTGGCCAATCTTGAAAAGTAGATAGATCTAAATAACTCTGAAATAATAATACTGCAGGAGAATTAGGATATCCAACATCCTACTCCTTTGGATCAATTAATTACAAGGATGGGTCGGCTATAGCGGCTTTTGATAGATCGGAGTTGTGGAGGAATCGCTAATTTTTGCCTGAGGCGAGTGGCGATTTTCTTTGGCGGCCGGCGCTGCAGCATGCATGCAGGACAACAAACATACCAAATCATAACCAAGTACCGAAATCTAATGGAACTCCGCAGCAAAGCATCGGAAAGAACAAATAGCACACCGCGCACCACCGTAAGCCGGAGGGCTGTCCAACGAAAGCACGCGTGCGCTGCGGCCAGGTAGGGAGGGAGTGGTGGAGGGTGGTCGCTTGCGCGCACGAGAGGGTGCGGCGGCGGCGGCTGGAGATCTCTAGGGATGAAGGCGGGCGCCCGTGCCTGTGACCAGGAGAGGCGGCGGCGGCGGCGGTGGGAGATCTTTAGGGATGATGAAGGCGGACGTGGGCACCTGCGACAGGGAGTAGCGGCGGCGGTTGGAGATAAGGCGGACCCCCGTAACTCTCACCAGGGAAGGCGGCGGCGGACGACTCTGTAGCTCGATATGTTCTTCGAAATAGGGCTGGAAAAAAAGCTCGAAGCTCGCGAGCTAAACGAGTAGCTCGTGACTCGGCTCGATTCGACTCGAACTCGAAGAATAACGAGTCGAGCCGAGCTTTAGTTTAAGATCGTTTATAGACCAAGTTAAACGAGCCAATCTCACGAGTACTCGTGTAACTCGTTAGGCTTGGTACAAAAGATCAGCCACTCCCAATACAAAAAAAGATCAGCCACACAGCACCCTATGTCTCAGGCGCACAACACAAGGCCTAGCCGTTGAAGGCCCAACCGCCTAGGAGACTCATGCGTTACAAGGAAATTACTATTGTTTAGTGATATATCTTTACCTACTAATAAACCAGCTATCGCTTCTGGTGGTACGTCGTCATCAGTTTTGTAAAAAAGCCCCTATAGTTTTGGGTATTCAACCCGCAATCCTCATAGTAAGTCAACCTGAATCGGTACGTGGGAAAAAAAAGGAAAAAACACTCGCACGAGCCTGCCTGCCGATCCGCCGATCCCATCTCGCCCATCGTCACCACCTCCCACCCTCTACCACGCCTCACTGCGCGCCGCCGGCCGCCGCCGCGTCGGCCGCCGGTGCCTCCGCCGCGCCCCGCCGCGCCGAGCCACCGCGCGCCGCCGCCGCCACCCCACCGGTGAGCCTACCCCTACCCCTGCCCCTAATAAAAATAAAGTCGGCTCTCCCTATCAGATCGTGGCTCGGTCGCTGGAGCAGGATCCAGCGCGGGCGAGGATGGCTTGGAGCGAGTAATTCTGCAGGGAGAGGCGAAAGTCAAAGGAGAGAATCGAGAAAGAATAGAGAAGAGGGGAAAAAGAGAGGAGGCGGCTGAGGGGCAGTGGGTTGTTCCGGCGGCGGTCAGCAAGAGAAGAAGGCGATGTGTGGGGATGAGCTTGCCCCAACGGAGACGTGCCAGCCGCCAAAACCGCCGGATCCGCCAGTACATCCCCCGGTGGAAAAGAAGACCTATGGTGACGACGGTGTGGCCGTACATGGAGTACATCCGTAGTGGGAGCGGCAGTTGGAGTGGCGGCAGGTGTTCCTTCGGAGCTACCACTTCTCCCGTGATGCCGAACACTCGCCATGCGCGCGCCACCAAGGGGCTCCGATGCCTCCGGGCGCGCATCCGCCTATGCTTTGACTGGGCCGCGCCTGCTCTCCTATGATGCTCCTTCACACGCCAGGCGTCCACCTGTTCTGCTACGGCCGCATCGCCCGAAAAGCGCTGCCGGCCGCAAATGCTACTTCTGTCTGCTTTTGGTAGCCGCCAGGTCACGAGCGGAGGGGTGGAGCTAGAAAGCCAACTGCCAAGACGGCAGCATTTGTTGGCTTGCTTATAAGTAGTAAGCTTTGATTACTTAGATAGAACAATTAGCGTGTGAATACTAGCTAGCAGTGGCTTCTACTCCAGCTTCATGGAGTCCTCGTCGTTGCTTGGTGTGCTCACTGCTTGACTTGAGAGAGAGGATATTTAAACAGGGCGCCTGTTGCTCAATGGGATTGATTGTGTCGATGTTTTTCCCTTCTTTTACTGTTTCATTCAGTTACTCCGAGTGAATCAACCGTGTATTTATCTGAAACCATCTCCGAGTTGTCTCTGTTTTTGCTGTAGACTTTCCTTCAGATGCGATTGAAAATTACCGTGTCTATATATCAAAAATAGAGTATCTGTATCATGCAAGCAGAAATGCAGTTCATCCTGAATCTAAACCAGACTTTTTTTGATGTAAAGAGACCAAATGACACATTTTTTTTATTAAAAGAATAGAGTGTAATATTGGAAAATCTACTTTCAATACCTCTGGTGCAACCTTAGAATATACCACATATGTTTACTACAGTACTTTGGAATCTAAGTCCCTATCTACATCATTCCAGTGCTTCTCAAAAAGTTTGCTGGAGAGAAAGATAAGAAAAGGTTGATATCCAAAAACTATTTTATTTTCTCGGACTTTTCAGTCTTCATCTTCCCTGGTTGCTTGGTAAGATTTTTGTTTCTACAATGTTCTTTGCTTAATAGCATTCAAATTTCAAATATGCATTGATATGTATACCAAGTAAAGAACACAAACTACTATTGACATACGAGCCATACAATGTCAGATATGATTCTTACATAAAGTTAGGGAACGGATGTATTAACTTACTCATGATCCAAAATGTTATATACGTTGTTCTTGTCAATATTTATTTTGTATTCTGCTCTAACTGGCTGACAATAGTTACTCTCTCGAGGTTCTTCTGTAGTATACTTCAATCACATGTACTTTTCATGTATTTATTGTTGGAATTGGCAAGGGTTCTTGGTCTGAACATACACATATATGCTAAAGTACTTCTATCTTTTGAGCTGGCCATTAAAAACACTGGGCATTGTGCCAACGTATACAGTGCCCCATTCAGCTGAAGTGGCTGAAGTTTTGCTGGCACATGGGCTTACTGGAAATGTACAAGTAGACTGACAATGAAGTTTAAAGCTGAAAACTCAATATAATTGCAGGAAAACATCAATCTTTTGTTTCTGAAAACTAGACATGTAAAAATATTCAAGCTTGCAAATCTTAGAATTTAAAGTTGCTTTAATAATATAAAGTTTCAATTGACATGTATGGGCATACAGATGAATCAAATGTTTAGATTTTGAACTTCGAGGGTGGGTTGGGGAGGGGGTGGTAGTTGATTTTTCTTAAACTCCTATTGCAATGCACATAGCATAACTTAAATTTCTGTTTGTGTTGTTTACAGCGGAAACATAGTCTGATACAACAACTTCTGAATCAAAGACCAGAAGGAAACAATTGACTTAAAGAGTTGCAACGAGTTGATCACATCCACATGTCTTTGCAATGGAGGTAGTATACATTCTTTGAACCAAAAAAATGCCTGAGTTGGATAGCAAAACTTATTTCCTGTTACTTACCTTGGAACAAAATGGCAGCCCTTGCACAAAAGTAAATTGTGGCCACAAACGGTGCACTAGCCACATGAGATGTACTGATGCACCATATGCCTCAAGAACAAGAGTAACACCGTGTCTCAAGTTCTGCTGCAGCTGTCTTGCCTGCGAATGTTTATTTTTTATTCAAAGTGGTTCAGTTCCAGTCCAAACAAATTAGTCATATTATGAGTTGCAGGAACCTTTCTTTATTTTTAGTATATGTCCAGTTATGTTTTCTTGCGATGTCAACACTAATTAACATAATAAGATTATGGTGTATTATTTTTTACAAGCATGCAATCTGTAAAGTTAGTTTTCTGTTACAAAATCATTCATCAGCGACTGAATCGGAGGGAGATTTATGAAAAGTGAACGAGCAGACAAACTGACAGAAGGAAGGTCTACTTGAGATTAAGCAAACTAACAGTTTTCAGGTACTTTCCTTTACACAAACAAGCCCTCCTTGGTCATTCAAACAAAAAATTACCTCAAAAAGTTTCAGGCCAGTAAAAGATGTAGGGTCTTCTGAAGTTAGAATTATATAAAAATTTACATATTTGGTAACAAAAGGACTGGCATGCTTAGGTGGTCTGTATATTTTTCAGAGCAACTGTGGTAAATCCGACACTTTGTTCTTTTGAAACAGGCTGATGTCGAGATAGATTTTGAAATGACATCAATCGACAGCGCCAATCCTTTCGATCCTGCCTGACTTTTGGACGTGAAGAAGCATTGCCGGGAAGCGGGTGCATCGGTTCATGGCAGCATAGGGCCATTTGGACTTATTGTCCTAGCCTCTGACAACATATAGGAGCACACTGCTATTCACTTACATGATACTCATGTGCTCTGATCTAAGAAGGTTAATGCTTATGGTTTTTGCCTTCATGAGTAAAAGGAGTTTTTCTTTTTCTTTGCACAGTTCTTCATTGAGACAAGGACTATGCACACCAGCCTATGGAGGCTTCTTTGAATTTGATCTTCAAAAGGAAAAGAAGATATCTCTGAGAACTCTGGTGAGTTTGGGAAGCTATTTCATTTCACCTGGTGTTCACTTCACGCACTACTGAACATGAATAATGTGTCATGCAGATTGATCCGTCAGCGGTGAAGAGCTTTGGCGGTGGTGGCAGGGTCTGCATCATGGCCAGAGTTTATCCCATAGAGGTTGTCGAGAGTGGAGCCCACATATGTGCCTTCAACAACGGCAGTACCACGATCAGAGCACGTAAACATGGAAAAAAAGCTGCTCATTTCCTTGACCTCTAGGATTCATATATTGTAGTTTACTGTCAGCGTTAGTAGGGAACTGTCAGCGTTACCCTCCTGCCGAGTATTGCATATTTAGTACGTGCAAGTCTGCTAAGGGCCTTCGAGTTATGCTTACTGATGGTGCTAAGTTTCTTTTTCTCCCGTTGCCACACACGGCCTTTTTCTTGATTTCCGAATTTGCGAAAGGTACCATTTTCATCTTTTTGTACCAGTTTGCTTTCAGCAACCGTTTGTTCACCTTCCTCCAAATTTATTACTGTTGCATTCATGGCAAACTCCAATCAAAGCAATGGCGTGGCCATTGGAGTAGATCTATGTGTAATGTTATCTTCTGCCATTTGTGATGTTTGTTAGAGTTGGATACAAAAAGTGGCGCGTACTAGCACGCCGGAATAGGTTTTTTGATATTTTTTGCCCGTTGCAACGCACGGGCATTTGTACTAGTATGTTTAATATATACATAATCATTTTATAATATATGAGGGTTTTATGTTCATATCTTTAACGAGCTTAACAAACTAAACGAGCCAGCTCGCGAGTTATACGAGTCGAGCCAATCTTGGATTTGAGCTCGTTATAATAATGAGTCGAGTCGAGCTAGCTCGTTAACGAAACGAGCTCTAGCGAGTCGAGCCGAGATGGCTCGACTCGGCTCGAATTCCAGCCCTACTTCCAGGGGAAACTGTTTAAATTGCCTTTTCTAGGTGATATATGTTCTTCCAATCACAATCGTACTGATGGGCTGCTGCTACATGGGCTAACTGGGCTATGCCATTTATTCTGTGCAATTACATCCTTACTCTTACGAGTTAAATTAAATTTAAAACAAAAACAAATACCGCTAAAAAAATAAAACAAAAACAAATTACCTTACATGCCCAGCACATCTGCCATCAGATGAAAACTGGCACTCTTAGCTTCTGCCACCAGTATTCCATTTTAGAAAGTAGCAAGCAGCGAATAAAACAGCTTTGGGTACCACAAAAGCTCACTGACTCTTTACCTTTTTCATTTTGAGGAGTAAACCGCACCTACCGGAACTCTTATCAACTCCTTATAATTTTGAAGCACCGGTTCTCCCGGCCCTCTAATATACTCGATCGACATCACTTCTCAAGATAATTTTTGACGATATTTGTTGGGGATCAGTGCCACTTATCGAGGCAAGACCATCAATCTTTATAGGCGATCGGCGAGCTTTCTTGTTGTCGGGGTAGTCTGATTTGAGGTCCGGCGTCTACTGCCTGTCGTGTATTGTCACACCGTCGACTACAGGACGTCTACGGCCCCACCCACCTACCGTCCACTCCGAGTTTTGGATTTGGCTCAACGCCACCGGCCTGCACTATCACCTTCTCCGCCTGCAAGGTGTTTGACGAATTGCTTAGGTGCGTTTGTTTAGCTATTTTCATTTTGTTTTGATGTTTTCCCAATCAAATTCAACCTAGAATATTGGATTGTGTAGATGAAGAGGTTGAGGGAGATGGTCTTCGACAACTCTTCGTCGGAAGAGGAGGAATAATATGATGATGATTTGGAAATGGCCATTGTTGTGATCATTAGCGAGGACTTTCGAAGATCAAGACTAGGATCACAATTCGACCGCTTGTACATCAATCAAGATAAAGCAGAGGGTCATGAGAAGCTTATGAAAGTATTATTTCAAACCCAATGCAACATATCCGGAGAAGTATTTTATTCATCGGTTTCTCATGCATCGAAGCCTCTTCCTGACCATTGTAAGAGCTCTGGAGAGCATGATGAATGGTTTACACTAAGGAGGAGTACATCAGGGGAGATAAGTCTGAGCCCTCTGATGAAGTGTGTCGCCACTGTTCGAGTGCTTGCCATGGGTGTTCGGCTGACGCCATTGATGATTATGTCAACGCCAGGGAAGATTCAATCCTGAAGGCCATTAGAAGATACACACAAGCTGTGATTGATCTATGGGGTGGAGTACTTAACAACACCCAATGATGAAGATGCCGAGAGGCTTTTGGCTTTGATGAAAAAAAGAATGTCTTGGTATGCTTGGATCAATTGATTCCGTACACTGCACATGGAAGAATTGTCCTGCGAGATGGAAAGATTAGTACAAAGGGCACTCAAAAGATCCAACAATCGTTCTTGAGGCAGTTGCATCGGAGGAACTATGGATTTGGTGTTCATACTTTGGATTGTCTGGCTCCCATAATGATCTGAGTGTGCCGTCGAGATCACCGCTGTTTGGAAGGCTTGTTGCCAGAGATGATCCCCCTTGCAACTATGTTTTCAATGGTCGCAAGTACACAATCGGTTACTACCCTGCAGATGACATCTATCCTCCATATGCCACATTTGTTAAGAAAATCCCACATCCTTAAGGCAACAAGAGATCCCACTTTGCAATGCGTCAAGAGTCCACATGAAAGGATGTTCAGAGAGCTTTCGGTGTGCTTTAGAAGCGATTTGCCATTGTGCATGTGTGATCCTGCGGAGTAGGTCCTATGGAAAATAATGGCATGAGGCATCATCTTGCATAACATGATCATTGGAGACGAGAGAGACATGGCAGGGAACTTTTGATAAATCATGAATGGTGTTCCCGTTGAGTCGAGACATGATGCAAATAGGATATAGAGATTCCTCGCAACGCACCGAAGAACCGAGGAGTTCATACCCAACTCCAAAATGACATTGTTGGGCATCAGTGGCTACTCCATGACACCAGTTGATTGGTGTGCATTTATCATTCTCTTTATTTCATTTGGACCCTTTCCTGTGTTTGAATTTGAATAATTTAATTTGCAAACTTTAAATTTGAAATATTCTTCAATTGTGTGAAGTTTGATTATTAAATTTGGATTTAATATTTGTGCAAAAACGTAATGTTTACAAATACTTAGAAGAAATGGCATAGATGAAAGAACCAATAAACACCAATGCAACAATTTGAGGAAAAAACATCATAGATGTTTTGTGTATTTAAGATTTTTCTATCTAGTACATTCATAATAATCTCTAACATAAACAATCATGCATTCCAGAAACCTCTTCACATGTTTAAATAAACTAAATAACCACAAATCACATACATATATTGTTTGTTCAGGCAAGTAGCAAAATTTGTTCGGTGAAGATTTATTTTATATTTTATTTTTCACTAATACAGAACCGATTAACCAGCCAATTAAGAGCAATGAATGAAAAATAAACAACTAACATAACATTCCTTGCAATATGCTCCTTAAATAGAGTGTGACTGCATTTTTCAAGGTCGATGTTAAAATTGTAAAGTAAATGATTGTATTTAAATATTTAGCTCCATTATTATGTGGTTAATTTTGTTCGGTACCGCTAAAACTAAAATACTAGTTAAGATTGTATGGTGAGATACTAATATAACTAGCAAAAAGTAAAATAGTTTATTATAAATAAATGATAATCACATATATTAACTTGTCTTGTGTGTAATAACTTTTAAGTCAAAGGTTGAGGCGTGCAGGAAAGGGGAGGTGGTGGGGCGAGTTCCCCATGCACTGGATGTGGTGGCCCGCTCCAATAGGGTGGCGCATGCATGACATGCGTCGGCGGGGGTGAAATAAAATAAGATGAGAGTTCATATGAAGAGTTGGCGATGTAGTGGATGATGGGGAAAATGTTAATGATATCACGGCAAGCAGCAGTGAGGAGAGTTATCATGATACACCAATAATATCGAAGATTTTAGTTCCAGAAGGAGTGCTTCGGTAATGAAGGGGTGAAGGTGAAGAGAAGGACAAACGCACACGCCAAATGAGCCAGCCACAAGAAGGTGATAGTTTCGTAAAACATCTTGTATTTATAACAAAACATTTTTTACAATAATTATAAAATTTATAGTTATTTCAAAGGATTTGTGACCCCTTTGATTTTTTTTATTGAGAAAATTTGATGATTAAAGAGGGAATGTGGAAAGAGAGTGTCGAATGAAAGCGATCAAAAGTATCAATCAAATAATCCTTAGCTTGATATTGGCAAGAACTAAACATTATGATGATACTTAGATCAAAGTGAACTATTTGGCACCCTAGTGCTACGATTCTAGGTCCGCCACTGACATGAATGGTTCCTGAAGCTCGGTTGCAGTCTTGCAGAGGCAAGCACAAATGACATATTTTTTCCAGTAAAAACTAGTACCTTTCATATTTCTAGACTGCTGAATTCGTGATGAGCGCCTCTTCCTGGTGCGCCCCATCGGCCATCGCATCTGTATTTGCATGCCAATATGTCATGATACGGTTCATGCGGCCCATTCTTTAGCATAACTTATGTATAAACTACTCCCTCCATCTGGATTACTTATCGTAGAGATGGATAGAAATGAATGTATCTAGAACTAAAATATGTGCATACAAGCCCTAACTAAATCCAGCCAGATCATTTCCCTCTCACTGATGGCTTCCACCGTGTCTAAACTCGCGCGGGTAGCCATTTCTGGCGGCAGTTGCCTGCCCATCTCCCCGGGGCCTTGTCTCCAACGGCAGTGGCGGACCTAGGAAAACGGCAGGCCCCATGCCAGCTTCGAAGCACCATAGCTACAGTGATGTACTGTAGCTACAGTCAACAAAGGGAGTCGCTCGGGCTGCTTGGGGCCTAAATCCGCCTCTGTCCACCAGCACTGCCAGCTGACCGGCGGTGCCCTTCGGCGCATGTGCGGCGGCGTCTCCCCTGCAGCTGTAGTTCCAGGTAATCCCTCGTATCTATTTTGAGGAATAATTTAGAGTCTACCTCTTGCGGAGTCTGTATATGCATGTATCATGGGGATTCCCGAATGAATTAAATCATCCTTCATTTGGATCTAAATTTGGTTTTTGAAATTCCCATTATCATTTCTCCCTACGTCGGCCGAGGCAGCAGCTCACCACGCCTCCCCTGTAAATGGTGTTGATTGCTTTTCTATTTTTGATTGAAGGATCTCTATGCAAAAAGTTAGGGATTGTTTTGTAAATTTAGAACTAACACCGTCTTGCACGAACAGTTCTGCCACGCCAGCAAAAGCAGGACCAACCTGTTATAATCATGGTCAAAATGGCCTAAGTCACCAATTAGTGTTTTTTGCAAAAAAAATTAAGCTCAGAATTAGTGGTTTTTGGCACAAAACTGTAGAAGTGTGGTTTCTGCAACCCTATCCTTCAATGTCGATGTTTTATGCAATTTACTCAATAGTTCTGACTTGCAAGGGTTGATGGTGCAATAAGAGTGCAGTTGATCTGGGCATTGTAAAATCAAGGGTCCTGATAACGCACACACGTGTGGCATACTAGACATCCGCCCACACACCATGTGTGGCATGAGCAGGAGGCAACTCACACGGGCCGTGTGTGGGCGAACATTAAAATTTCCCACACGTGTGGGCGCAGCTACTTCGTGCCACACGCCCAACAAGTACTACTCATCCCCACCCTGCGCATGTGACACGAAGCAAATATGACCACACGTCCTGGCGCAGCTACGTTAGGTACCCGCAGGATGACGATTTAGTTGCCATCCGGGATGGCAGATGTAGTTATCCAGGATGGCAATGCAGTTGTAAAAGCATGACAACTCTCTTTGTTTTGGTTAAGTATAGTTGCCATGTCTAATTTATGGTAGTTGCCGCGTGTAATCAAACCATAGTTACATCACTTGTTCCAACATAACTTTGTTGATTGTTAATGTGTGTGCCTTCGCAAATCAGATAACAAAATTACCACAACATGTTGGTGCAATGTCATGAGACCAAGCCAAGTTACATGATTTTCATGTGTGTTTTGGATTTACAGGAATTAAAAAAATCAAGTTTCTCAATGTTTCCGGCCGAGCCATGACGCCTAGATGTTTGAATTTCGTTCTCATTTCTTACATGGGACCTACAAATTTACCCGAGGACACACATGTGATTTTTCAACGAACTTTAGTGCACTGGAGCATGTGCTTGTAGTTTAAATTTGAATTATGCACATTAAATGACCAGAAACTCAATTAATGTATAAAAAAGGCCAAACGAACTCGGAATATATCCAAAATTTAACACGACAGTCGTATAGTTATATGTTGCCTCTGTAAAGA
>NC_041385.1:52998492-53012142 GCF_002162155.2 Triticum dicoccoides
AGAACCACGAGCCTTGTTGAGAGAACCTCCAGTTTGCAAGAAGCTTATACCAAAACTTGTTCCAATTCCGCCAAAAAATTTACCATAGCATGATAGTACCATGACATGACACCATGCCAAGGTACACTATATGGCAAGCAATTGTACAAAGTAAATGATGCATTTCCGTTCGAATGGATAGACAAAAAGTGGGCGGAGGGCTTCTATGCCATTTCCTTGGCTACTGGTGGAAGTTGATTGTCGGTCTTCATGTCCTGAAATGCTACTTTTATAGATTAGGCGCGTATATTCCTCATTTTGTGCTGTTGTGTGTACATAGTGCACATGTGAATTCTTCCTGCATTCAATTTCATAAATTAATTGAACATTCTAATAACTGAGACTTATTTAACTTCTGTAGGGCGCAAACACAAGGATTGGACTCACAATGAACCATGAAGCAAGCGATCCGCGTCAACTGGATGTTCTAGTTCTAATTTTGTACAACCGATGTCTCATACTTTGATCTTTTTACTGTCCTTCTGTAAATATGGTATATGGTGTCTTGGTGCTTAGAACAACCTGAAGTGTATGTATGTGACAATTAGTTAATGGAATAAAAAGATGTTTGGTGCACCTGAAGTATGTTGTCTTAGTGATTATGCTTTAGAACACATGAACTATATGTAGGCAACAATTACTACAATATGCCCGTCCCGCCGCCCCCTCCCTCCCCCGCTCCCGTCACCGCCGACCGCCTGGCGCAGGCGCCCCGCCCCGCCCCGCGCCCCTCCCCTATCCCCTCCTCCCCATCCCGCCGTCTCCCCGGGAGGCAGCCAGGGCAGCGCCCGACCTCCCTCCGCCTCGTCCGCCCCTTCTCCGCCCTTCCACCCGCAGCCGCCGACGCCCCCCTGGATCTGGCTGGGTGGTGTCGGCGGCGGCCGGCCGTTCCCTACCCCCGCGCGCTCCTCCTTCCTGGGGTGGGGGGAGGCGGCGGTGATGCTCGGCCGGTGGTGGTCCGGCGTCCTGGTGCGGAGGCCGGCAGCGCTCGCCATGGTGGTGCCGCCTCTTGGTGGCGGGGGGTCCGGTGGTGCTGGTCGACCGGTGGCATGTCCCCGGCCCAGATCTGGGCCCGTAGGGTCCCTTCTGGGTCCTTGCGGGTCAGCTCCGGTGCGACCGCGATGCCTTCTGTATGGGGAGGCTGAGGAGCGGCTTGGACTGGGACAGCGACGCCGGCGGCGTGCCAGCTGCTGCACGGAGGCGGGAGCTATGCGGGACTTTAAGGGCCCGGTCGGGCCTGTGGGGCCATGAGCCCGGTAGGCTCCTGCTATGGCATCCGGTTGGCTACCGTCATGGACGGTGGAGGTGGGGCCCTCCCGTATGCCGACGGTGTTGCTGTCCTAGTCCCAGCTCCTCTTCTTTGTTGTGTAGACCATCTTCGCGGTGTCGTGGTGAGACATCGTCTGAAGCTTCCTGTCCGTGTTGGCGTTGGGTGGTGGTCGGTTTGGTGGCAAGCTCCGAAGTTCTTGAGGTAGAGGCTGGTATGGGGAGAAATCTCTGTTGGCTTGGCCGACACCAACGCGGTGGCGCCTGAGGGTGCCGCCGGACCTTCCTGAAGGGCGTCGGGGCTACGTACCCTTCCTCTCTCCTCGCCGTGTATCGGGGGAAACCCTTGGCAGTAGCGTCGTCATCGTCGCGTTCCTTCTTGGAGGTGTTGATTGGTACTGACGTTTCGGAGTCTCGGAGCTTGGTGGGCAATCTCCGGTGGACGCAGCGGTCACGAGGCTTCGTCATTTTAATCGATCCGCTGTTATCGGCATTTGTTTCTTTTCTTTTTTCTCTTTCATTTCTTTTGGTCAAGATTGTTGTTAATGCATATCTCTCTCTATGTAGTTTTTGTTATTGATGACAACACGTTTGCGGACTAATCATGTGCTTTGAGCATTTCAAAGATTCATCCTTTGGCACGAGACGATTCCTTCCCCTCTGAGTTCTAATCAAAGACGGTGTAGCTCTTTCGTTTATTTTTTGGTGGACATGTTTCGTAGGAGTCACCGTACTATCAAGAGGGGATCCGCTTTGGTAAGCCCAGGGTGGAATCAACACGTACACATCCTCTTCGCACCCCCTGAGCCCTTCCCGCTTCGATGGAGCTTCCTTTTTCCTTCCTTTGGGCATGTTTTGGTCCCAGCGGCAGTACTGCGGTGCCCAACGGTAGTACCGCTCAAGAGCCATAGGCGGAAGTACCGCTCTGCAGCGGTAGTACCACCTGGGGGTCCTCAACCATAGTACCGCTGCGATACCGGGCTCCTACCGCCTTGACTCGAGGGGGTCACCTCTCGTGTCGGATTGTGCGGCACTAAGCAACGGTAGTAGAAGCGGTAGTGCCGCTCGAGAGTGGTAGTACCGCCCTACCACTGCGGCAGTACCACACTGGGTCCGATGCTTTCTCATATGCTTGCCCTCCCAGACAGCACGGCAGTACCGCGAGGGGGAGCGGTAGTACCGCTGGGCCCAGCAGTAGTACCGCTGCCCCCTGCGGTAGTACCGCCCTCTGCGGGGCTGTTTTGGGGGGGGGGTAACGGTTGGTTTGCCCCCCCCCCCCACTATAAAAGGAGGTCTTCTTTTCCAAAGTTGACTCACCTCTTCCCCCAAAAGCTCCATTGTTGCTCCAAGCTCCATTTTCGCCCGATCTCTCTCCCTAGCCAATCAAACTTGTTGATTTCCTCGGGATTGGTTGAGAAGGCCCCGATCTACACTTCCACCAAGAGAAATTTGATTTCCCCCACAAATCCCTTGCGGATCTTGTTACTCTTGGGTGTTTGAGCACCCTAGACGGTTGAGGTCACCGCGGAGCCATAGTCCATTGTGGTGAAGTTTCATGGTGTCGTTGGGAGTCTCCAATTAAGTTGTGGAGATTGCCCCAACCTTGTTTGTAAAGGTTCGGTCGCCGCCTCCAAGGGCACCAATAGTAGAATCACGGCATCTCGCATTATGTTAGGGCGTGAGGAGAATACAGTGGCCTTATTGGCTTCTTGGGGAGCATTGTGCCTCCACACCGCTCTAACGGAGACGTACTTCCCTTCAAAAGGAAGGAACTTTGGTAACACATCCTCATCTCCATCGGTTCGCCTTTTGGTTATCTCTCACCTTTACTTGTGAAAGCTTATATTGTGTTGCATCTCTTGCTTGCGTGTGTGCTTGTTGTTATCGCATCATATTGGTTGCTCACCTAGTTGCATATCTAGACAACCTACTTTGATGCAAAGTTGAAATTGGTAAAGAAAAGCTAAAAATTGTTAGTTACCTATTCACCCCCCTCTAGTCAACTATATCGATCCCTTCAGTTGGTATCAGAGCCTTGTCTCTTTTTTAAGGACTTTGCCATTCGAAGAGTATGGTTGACACCGTAGACGGTGGGGAGGAGTACTCCGGTGTGAATCCGAGCTCATCCACGGTCAATGGGGGAACCACGGTCTCTCGTGAGGAATTCAATGTGGCTTTGGACACATTGAAAACCTCCATGACAACCGAGGTTGAAAGCATGTTTAATAAATTCTTAGAAGGACTTAAACTATCTACCTCGCCGATGAAAGTGGGTGATCCCACTAACAAGGTGACGGATTCTAACTCCGACAAGGGGGAAGCTACTAGTGAAAAGGGTCCTTCTACTAGGGGTAGAAATGGCACCGACATCTTTGCCCATGTGGAACCTCCAATTTATGGAGGACCGATTCCCTCTACTCATTTAAATCATGCCGGCCCTCCTCCTAAGATTGTGAAAAATGAGGACTTTGATTCTTGGGTTTACCGCTTCAAGCGTCATTTAAATCATGTGAATACTAATCTTTGGAGAATCATTGAAGAAGGTTTCTATCCACATGACCGAAGCAACTTCATCCCTAGAGAAGCCGTGGATAATCAATTCAATGAGAATGCTCTCTTCATCATCCAAGATGCAATTCCCCCTGATGATCTCCCTGATCTTCGACCCTTCGCCTTGGCCAAAGACGCATGGTATTGTGTTGTTTCTCTCTACAGG
Source organism: Triticum dicoccoides (assembly GCF_002162155.2). Taxonomy (NCBI): domain Eukaryota; kingdom Viridiplantae; phylum Streptophyta; class Magnoliopsida; order Poales; family Poaceae; genus Triticum; species Triticum dicoccoides. The sequence goes on from NC_041385.1 coordinate 53,002,514, forward strand.
AGAAGCGCAAGCATTCAACGCTCCAACTATGAAGTTGTACAAGATGAAGTCGATGCGTTTGCAATGAAAGAAGATCAAGAACCTCGTGAGCTCTTTCGGAGAGTAACCAAACTTGCGGTATCACTCCAAGGTCATAGGAGCAAGGACACAGATGACAATTGGATCAAGTGCAAGTTCCTCAAGGTCATGATGACCTACCACAAGGCCATGTCCTCCGTCATCCGTCAAAGACCGGACTTCCACTCCTTGACCTCAAATGAAGTGTTGGATGAGTTTGTTGCAATGAGGATCTTGGACAAAACCGCCGACAACGCGGTGTTGCGTTCTCAAAGAGGAAAGAAGCCCAACCTTGCTTTGAAGGCCAAGGTTATTGTGGAAGAAGAGGAAGATGAGGAGAGCAACCCCAAAGATACAAAATATGATTATCATGAGCACATGGCTCTTGCCTCAAGGCAATTTTGGAGCAAGAAGAACACAAGGCCCAACTTCAACAAGAACAACTCAAGTGGTTTCAAGGGCAAGCAACGAGTGAGAACTTGTTACAATTGTGGCAATGTGAGCCACTTTGTTGTGGATTGCCCTTACGAGAAGCGGGAATACAATGGTGGCAAGCTCATCCGAAAAGACAAAGCCAAGTCCTTCCCCAACAAGAACAACTTCACCAAAAAGGCTCCTACTCGCAGCTTGATGATTCAAGCAGAATACCATGAGGATGACGATGATGATGAAGATGGTGAAGCAATGGCCATGGCCTTTGTTGCCATTGCCACAACTCCCCGGGTGTCTCTCTTCGATTCACCCAACGAGAACATCACCGCCAAGTGCCACATGGCTAAAGCCACTAAAAAGGTAACCCCCGACATCAAAACCACCATCATTACTAATCCCTCCTTGACGGATTGCATTGATGAAAGTGAGGGGTCTAATGAGGAAGTGAATGAATTTGAGTCTTTTATGAGTAAACTCAAGGGCAAATCCAAGAAGTACTTCGTTGCTCTCTTGGAACAACTTGGTGAAGCCAATGACATGATCGAGGCTCATGAAGAAACCATCTCTAAAATGGAAGGTATTAGCTGTGACTATGTCGATGAGATATCGGATCTCTCTAATGCTCTCGAGGAAGAGCGTGGGCATCGTTTGGCTCTTGAGGAGTCACACAATGATGACCATGCTAAATTAAAGAAAGATCTTGATCATGCTCTTGGTGTCTCTCGTGTGCTAAACTCCGAGAAGGCTAAACTTGGGATTGACCTTGCTAGACTCAAAGAGGAGTTTGATTCACTTGACAAGGCTCACAAGGCCTTGAAGGGTGCTCATGCTAGCCTCTAGGAGTCTCATGATCAACTCCAAGTGAAGCTAACCAAGGAGAAATCCACATTTCCTCATATGGTTTTAGTTGCTAACGCAAATGCTACTAACCCGTGTTGTGAGCATGTGCATCTTGTGGAGGAAAATGCCAAGTTGAAGGAGCAACTTAAGAAAGGCCTTGTGTCGTGTGTACAAGGTGAGAAGAATCTCAATGACCTTTGGAGTAATCAAAAGGAAGTTGTTGCCAAGGAGGGATTTGGTTCGCACCCAAGTCCAATAACAAGAAGAAGAATGACAAGACCAAACGACCTCCCCCTCTCAAGCAAACCTTTGTAAAGGAGGGAGAGGGTACTTCTAAGGAGAAGAAGAACAAAGTAAAGGATGGCAACGTCAAAAAGGGCAATGCCATCCCTTCCAACAAAGCCGGCGACTTTAAACCTTCTATGTGTTGTCCCGTGCTAGTGACGGGCATGTTTATGCTAAATTTGTTGGTTCTCCTTATGAGTACATTGAATGGTCTATTTGGGTTCCCAAGACCCTTGTTACTAACATAAAAGGACCCATTACTTGATGGTTACCTAAAACCAAGCATTGATCTCTTGTAGGTGTTTGCTTCCGGTGGAGGATCATGGTTGCTCGATAGTGGAGCCACAAATCATATGACCGGAAGCAAGGACTTGGTGGTGGACGTGCAAAAGATTCCATCTATGCCCACCAATGTCGAGTGGGGTGATGCCTTGTTCTCCAAGGTATTGGGTCTTGGCAAGGTTGTCATTTCTCATGATCTCACGATCGAGAAAGTCATGCTTGTTGAGTTCCTTGCATACACTTTACTTTATGTTCGTCAACTTGCACTCATGGGTTTTGCCACTTTCTTTGATATTGATACCGTGGCCCTCTTGTGGAGCAAGACTCTTAAAGTAGCCTTTGTTGGGCATGTCAAGAACGGTCTTTCTGTGATTAGCTTTTCGGAGCGACCCACTAAGATCATGACATGCCTAATGGATAAAGTTGATGTGGGATGGCTTTGGCATCACCGTCTAGCCCATGTTAATATGAGATCTTTGCAAAGTCTTCTCAAGGGGGACCATGTCCGTGGACTAACGAATGTTAGTTTTGCCAAAGTTTGTGCTTGTAGTGCTTGTTTAGAAGGAAAGCTACATGAGAAGGCTCACCCTCCCACGACTATCATCTACTCGAAGAGACCCTTGGAAATCCTTCACATGGACCTCTTTGGGCCTCCATCCTTTGATAGTCTTGGAGGTAGAAAGTATTGCTTGGTGATCGTGGATGACTATTCAAGATATACTTGGGTATATTTCTTCAAGAGGAAGAGTGAGACTCAACAAACCGTCATCGACTTTGCAAATGAAGCTCAACATCAAAATGATGCAAATATCTTGATAATAAGGAGTGACAACGGCACCGAGTTCAAGAACTACAGCTTGGATGAGTTTCTTAGTGATGAGGGGATCAAGCATCAATATGCTGCACCTTACACCCCTCAACAAAATGGTGTAGCGGAGAGGAAGAACCGGACATTGATGGATGCGGCAAGGACCATGATGGCAGAGTTCAAGTCTCCTTACAACTTTTGGGCTCAACATAGCATGTCATCCATCAAATCGGCTCTATCTCTGCAAAGGCTTGAACAAGACTGCGTATGAAATACTCACCGGTAACAAGCCCAACCTAAAGTATTTCCGGGTGTTTAGATGTAAGTGTTTCATTCTCAAGAAAGGTGTTCGTTTGTCTAAATTTGAGGCTAGAGCTCATGAGGGCATATTTGTTGGTTATGCTACAAACTCTCATGCTTTCTTGTCCTCAACAAGTCCACCAGACTCATTGAGGAGACGTGTAACGTGGAGTTTGACGAGAATAACGGCTCCCAAGTGGAGCAAAGTGGTACTTGTGATGTAGGTGATGAAATTCCTCCCCAAGCCATAATAAGAATGGGTGTTGGTAATATCCTACCCATTGAGGAACCCCTTGTGGCCGAAGGAGAAGGACAATGCTCCACTCAAGTGGAGCCATCACCGACCCAAGACCCACATGCTTCCGAAGAACAAAGTGAAGGCCCTCAACCCCATGAACAAGATCAAGGGCAAGATCAACCTCAAGATGGTGGTGAACCACCAAATGATGCCCAAGGTCAAGTTATTCCCTTCGAGCAAGTTTAAGATCAAGAGCAAGCTCAAGATCAAGAACAAGCTCAAGACGGCGCTCAAGATGATCAAGTTACCCCTCCTCTTTTCACATCCGAGGAGTAATTAGAGTGTCGTGCCGTGAAGATTGCTTCCAAGCTCACTACCAAAGGTCATCTCATGGAGAATGTGGTTGGAAGCCTAAGAAAGGGGGTAAGCACTCATAGAAAATTAGCAAACTATTGTGAACATCACGCGTTTGTTTCTTATGTCGAACCCCAAAAGGTCTATGAGGCACTCGAGGACCCGGATTGGCTCAATGCCATGCATGAAGAACTCAACAACTTCGAGCATAACCAAGTGTGGAATTTAGTGCCAAGGCCAACTGGGAATCATAATGTCATTGGAACCAAGTGGATACTCAAGAACTGTAATAACCCATATTTCTGGGTTATTAATCTAAATTAAGATGAGCAATTAAATTTGTATTATCTGTTTAACATAAAATAATTGGGCAAATGAGTTATGCTAGATTCTTGTTTCAAAGAATTAAAATAGAGCTGTAATTTTTGCATGCATTAAATATTAGAAAATTACATAATAAGTAAGAGTATGTGGATGTACACATATACTTGCATCCATGCACTCACGTTGAGGTATAGGCAAGGGTAATACTACTAGCTAGTTGGCAGTATAAGCTTTATAAGAGAGTTAGTGTGGCATTTGAATAGATGGAACTGGACCAGGTGCAAGCGATAGAACGGTAGATATTTCCTAGTACTAGAACTAGAGCTCCAAGTCAACTAGGTGCATGCATGTAATCATGAGAATGTACACATGTGTAGGGATCCTTCCAAGCTAAGTAAAACAAATGTGTATGTGGATGTTGTGTTGGCACTTGCTAGTGGCTTGGACATTTTGGTCCTATATGTGGATACTTCCCATGGTGGCCAGGTTGCTTAGGCCTTTGCACTAGCTGTAGGGGCATCATCCAAATCACTTTTACCCAGCTTCAAGGGCCAAGGGTCAAGCGGCAAGAGTTACTACGGCTGAGATATTTTAGCTAGCGACCGACTGTCAGCTCCTATAAATAGAACACTTCTACGGCTGCTTGAAAGCACAACTCCAAGAGAAAGAAAGTGAGGACAGGCTAGAAGAGAGAAGAGGTGCGCCACTGGGGATGTTGATATGCATCCATGCAAGGAGATAAGAGTAGAGACATTGCCTTGATGCAGACAAGAACCAAGCAGAATATATAGATTATAGGAGTGCGAGCCCGATCAGTAGGGATACTATTGATAGAAAGGTTCTACCAAGGCAAGTAGTTGCTTTGCTAACTCCCTAATCCTGCTTTGTTGCTGTCTTCTTTGATTATGTGGTTTTACTGCTGCACCTTGAATCCTATTGATCTTCGTTGATCCTTGTTTCAATTGAGAGAAGGACATGGTGTCCTCGTAATCCATTTGTTAATGGAATTCGTGTGTTTTGAAGGAACACATGAAAAGGCATGAGCATATTATCTTGACTGATGTTTCAGTAATCATGTCGGTTGATCCAATTACATATCATACTCTATCCATCTTTATTGGTGTCACGACATCAAACGTATTGTACCGGCCAGAGTTCAGGTATGGGACTGGCTGGGCTCTCCGCTAAGGACAGACCTTGTTCGGGAACATGTCGGTGATGGATCCGTAGGAGCGACCGACATCAGTAGGTCCAGGTGTCCGGGTCTTAGTGGGTACAAGAGCTCTGCTCTTCTGGAACCTGTGTGGTTCTCGTCGAGGCTGTCGACGTCGGAGTACCCCTCTTAAGAGCGTAAAAGTGTGAAATTTCACCCCTGTGACTCCCGGGTTGGGAAGCTTGCGGTCACGTGTGATGCCAATACCTCCCTTGGTCGTCTCCAATTATGCTATTCATTTTACACATGTCCAGTAAAATATGTTCCAGGGATTGTTACCTTGTTTATCCTTTGGATTCAGTTCGTTTGTTGATCTACACCATTATACCATTGCTTTTGTTGAATAGTGAAGTATCTGCTTGCTGAGTATGATTTATCGTACTCACCCTTGTCTTCTTTGTTTTTTAGATGTAGTGGATGTAACTTAACTATGCCCAGAAGATGTCATCCAAGAATAGGTTGGACCAGTGGGTGGGAAGCGACTAGAGAATTTGATGTTGGCCATTTTTAAATATAATGGAATTTGTATATAGTCTATATTGAGCTTTTGTGATCCATAGCTGGTTTATGCCTGCTTTATCATGCCATGCGTGACTACAGGCCTCGGTTTATAGGCGCGCGGCGGCTGTCTCGCCTAGGCCCAGTCTCGGGGCGTGACAAGAACAAGCAAGATGCTCATGGGATCATTGTTCGCAACAAGGCTCGTTTGGTGCACAAGGCTACTCCTAAGTCGAGGGTATCGACTATGGTGAAACCTTTGTTACCGTTGCTCGCCTTGAATCTATTTGTTTATTGATTGCTTATGCTTCTCATCATCATTTCAAGTTGCAACAAATGGATGTGAAGAGTGCTTCTCTTAATGGTCACATTAATGAGTTGGTGTATGTCAAACAACCCCCGAGGTTCATGGATCCCTATTTCCCCAATCATGTGTACCAACTCAACAAGGCGCTCTATGGCCTTAAACAAGCCCCACCTGCGTGGTATGAGCATCTTACGGAGTTGTTACAAGATCGTGGGTTCGAAATCGGGAAAATCGACCCCACTCTTTTTACTAAGAAGGTCAAAGGGGAGTTGTTTGTGTGCCAACTATATGTTGATGATATTATTTTTGGTTCCCCTAACAAAGCTTTCAATGAAGAATTTCCCGCTCTCATGACCTCAAAGTTCAAGATGTCTATGATTGGAGAGTTGAAGTTCTTTCTCGAGTTTGAAATCAAGCAAAGAAGAGAAGTGTGACGCCCCCGATACAATCGTACACTAATCATGCAAGCAAATGTGGACGATCAAGATCAGGGACTCATGGGAAGATATCACAACACAACTCTAAAAGTAAAATAAGTCATACAAGCATCATAATACAAGCCAGGGGCCTCGAGGGCTCGAATACGAGTGCTCGATCATAGGCAAGTCAGCGGAAGCAACAATATCTAAGTACAGACATAAGTTAAACAAGTTTGCCTTAAGAAGGCTAGCACAAACTGGGATACAGATCGAAAGAGGCGCAGGCCTCCTGCCTGGGATCCTCCTAAACTACTCCTGGTCGTCGTCAGCGGCCTGCACGTAGTAGTAGGCTCCTCTAGTGTAGTAGACGTCATCGACGGTGGCGTCTGGCTCCTGGGCTCCATCATCTGGTTGCGACAACCAGGAAGAAAGGAAAGGGGGAAAAGGGGGAGAAAAGCAACCGTGAGTACTCATCCAAAGTACTCGCAAGCAAGGATCTACACTACATATGCATGGGTATATGTGTAAAGAGGCAATATCGGTGGACTGAACTGCAGAATGCCAGAATAAGAGGGGGATAGCTAGTCCTATCGAAGAGTACGCTTCTGGCAGCCTCCGTCTTGCAGCATGTAGAAGAGAGTAGATTGAAATCCTCCAAGTAGCATCGCATAGCATAATCCTACCCGACGATCCTCCCCTCGTCGCCCTGTGGAAAAGCGATCATCGGGTTGTCTGTGGAACTTGTCTGGGTGTGTTTTATTAAGTATCCGGTTCTAGTTGTCATAAGGTCAAGGTACAACTCCGGGTCATCCTTTTACCAAGGGAGACGGCTATTCGAATAGATAAACTTCCCTGCTGGGGTGCACCACATAACCCAACACGCTCGATCCCATTTGGTCGGACACACTTTCCTGGGTCATGCCCGGCCTCGGAAGATCAACACGTCACAACCCCACCTAGGCACAACAGAGAGGTCAACAAGCTGGTCTAAATCTTATGCGCGCAGGGGTCTGGGCCAATCGCCCATTGCACACCTGCATGTTGTGAGGGCAGCCGGAAGCAGACCTAGCTTCCCTAATACAAGAGCAGGCGTTCCAGTCCAATCCGGCGCGCGCCGCTCCGTCGCTGACGTCAAGAAGGCTTCGGCTGATACCACAACATCGAGTGCCCATATCTTTCCCGCGTAGTTGGTTAGTGCGTATAGGCCAGTGGCCAGACTCAGATCAAATACCAAGATCTCGTTAAGCGTGTTATTTTGAAGTAACCACGGACGCCGACCAGGGCCAGGCCCACCTCTCTCCTAGGTGGTCTCAACCTGCCATGTCGCTCCATCACAAAGTAACAGTCGGGGGCCGTCGGGAACCCAGGCCCACCTCTACCGGGATGGAGCCACCTGTCCTTCCAGCCCCCACATCGGAATCACTTGCGGGTACTCAACGAGCCAACCCGACTTTAGTCACCACCTGAATAGTGTGTATGTATGGTATGTACCCGTGATCACCTCCCGAGTGATCACGGCCCGATAGTATAGCATGGTAGACTGACAAGGATGTAGGGCCACGAATGGTAAACTAGCATCCTATACTAAGCATTTAGGATTGCAGGTAAGGTATCAACAAATGTAGCAACAATGACAGGCTATGCAACAGAATAGGATTAATCGAAACAGTAACATGCTACACTACTCTAGTGCAAGCAGTAGAGGGTAGAATAGGCGATATCTGGTGTTCAAAGGGGGGGCTTGCCTGGTTGCTCTGGCAAGAAGGAGGGGTCGTCAACACCGTAGTCGAACTGGGGGTCGTCGGTAGCCTCGGGGTCTATCGGAAAGAAGTAACGAAGGGGGAACACAATAAATAACAAAGCAATCAAAGTATCGCAAAGCGTAGCATGGCAATACGCGGTGCTAGAGGTGACCTAACGCAGTAGTAGGTGATACCTGCGAAGTGGGAAAACATCTGGGAAAGTATCCCCGGTGTTTCATGTTTCCGGACAGATGAACCGAAGGGGAAAGTTGCGTGTTTGCTATGCTAGGGATGTGTGGCGGACGAACGGGCTGCGTATCCGGATTCGCCTCGTCGTCTGAGCAACTTTCATGTACAAAATATTTTCATCCGAGTTACGTATTATTTATTATTAATTTTCAAAGTTTTAATCATTTTCTGAATTTATTTTAATTTGAAATAGAAGCTAAAATGCTACAACTACCCAGCTCTGGGTACACAGATGTGTACCCAGAGGCTGACGGGTGGGCCAAGGGGGACCCAGTTGACCGATCAAAGCTTGACTGGTCAACAAGGGTGGCCCCCCTGTCATTCTCTCATTTAACTAATTATAGTTTAATTAGTTAATTAGCAGGTTAACTAAAGTTAAGTTAATTAAAACATCTTAATTAATTAATTAATTTAAATTCTTTTTATTATTACTTTTTTTGATCGATTTCTAGGGCGGGTCCCACTTGTCATTCGGCGAGGGGCCTTAACGGGTCGCGGGTGGCGGTTCTCGGGCGTCGAGCGGAACCGCGCGACGGGCGCCAGCCCGCCCGACAGGGCGCTGCGGCCAGCGGGTGAAGGGGGCCGGCGCATGGCCCGGCGCCGGCGACAGTGGCCGGGGCGGGGCGGCACGGTGAGGTGTGGTGGTGTGAGCGGGAACGGTACGGCGTGGGCGTGCGTAGGAGATTTCCAGGGGGAGCGACGATGCGGCCGGCGCGGTTGTGGCGCGCGCGGACCACGATCGGGAGGTGCAGGTGGCTTGGCCGGGGCATGGCCTCGTGCGAAGTGGCGCAGCCGGAGCGGGAGGGCGGCCGGGCGGCCATGGCAGGTGCGTGGCGGGCGCTGGCGGTGCGAGCCATGACGGGGGAAGGACACGATGGCGACGGCGTGCGGCGATAGCCGTAGCAGAAGCAGAGAAGGAGCGAGGCCGGAGCCCGGGGGCTCACCCACGTTGCAGGGACAAGGGGCGGCGAGGCTCGTTGGAGCCATTGAGGAGGAAGATGAGGACGAGTAGGCGATGGAGAGGACGACGGGGAGGCAGTCCGGCGATGGCATCCGGCGAGGTCCAAGTGGGGCGGCGGTGGCCGCGACGTTTGCGGCCTTCGGGCGTGATCTTGAGCAAGGGGGAAGGGCGAGGGAGAGACGATGGGACGGCACCGACGGGGTCCGATGAGCGCCTGGCAACGGGGGACGGCGGGGTAAGCAGCGGGACGCCGGCGCCGAGGTTGTTGCCCCGATCTAGTAGGGGATCGAGGAGTGGGGGCCGGGAGCGAGGCGTGTGGG